>NW_023425529.1:86307483-86457308 GCF_014108245.1 Pipistrellus kuhlii | reverse complement strand
TACATGAAGCTATACCAATGAAAGAATGGATGGTGAGCTGCTGGAGCACATTCTAAAACTGACCCACAAACAGGGCAAAACACTCAACTCCCTGAAAACCTGGATACTGCTGCTCATACTCTTTCAAGTTATAGTATCCGGCCTCCCTGACCATTGTTTCTCTTCGAAACTAGAGAAAGTGATTAGCAGAAAACTGTCCTGGACCTTGCTCTGACCAGCTGGCAGCATTATCAGCTCCTTTCCCCGTATTCCCCACAGAGCCCTGCTTTTTATTTTATGTCAGAATTACTATTTTACACCTCACACTTATTGTACACCCCTCCTAACTCTTTTGCAACCTTGATGCTTCACCTCCTTCCTTACAGGTCCCCCAGTGGGAGGCAGCAGGGGCAGAGACTGCACTGTCCAGGAGAGAACAGGGCCTGACCCAGCTCTGCGAGGAGGAAGCTGCCTGAGCAGGGGCCAGGTCCTCGCCTGGGAGAGGTGAGACCACACAGAGGTCTCAGAGGCCAGAAGGCAAGGCCGGCAGCCGCGATAGGACAGAGGAGGGCAGGACTAGTCAGAAAGGGGCTGCCCTTGCTGTCTTTTAGGACTTGGTTGTGGTATTCAGTGTTTGGGGCTGTAGTTCAACTGTCTAAGTGGCCAAGTTGGTGAAGAGCTGGGCTCTGTCTGGAGACAAAACCCCACTTGACCCAGTGATCCCACTTCTAAGAATAAATCCGAAGACACCCAAAACACCAATCAGAAAAAATATATGAAGCCCTATTTTCAAAGCAGCACAACTTACAATAGCTAAGATCTGGAAACAGTCCAAGTGCCAATCAGCAGATGAGAGGATAAAAAAACCTGTGGTACATTTACACCATAGAATACTATCCTGCTGTAAAAAGAAGGAACTATTACCCTTTGCAACAGCATGGATGGACCTGGAGAATATTACAAGCAAAATAAGCCAGAGGAAGATAAGTATCACATGATTTCACTCATATGTGGAATCCAATGAACAAAATAACATGATAGAACAAATAGATCCAGAGACGTAGAACCATGAAACAGACTGATGAATTTCACAGGGAAGGCGGGGGTTGGGGTTGGGAGGGGAGAGATTAACTGGAGAACTTAAATGCATAGATGCATAGCCCATGGACACAGACAATGGTGTGGTGAACGCTGAGGAGGGGTGAATGTGGAGAGGAGGGGGTCAATGGGAAAAAACACATCAAACAAAAGAAAGTAAAAAAAAGAAAAAAAAAAGAAAAAGAAAAAACATAAAAAAGTTATATGCTCATCTGGGCACAATTAGACACATATAACTGATGTAGCATATTGAAAAAAAGGATTGCCTGTTCCTTTCTCTGCTTTTGAGCTTGACTTTTCCCTTGACAGTTTTACATTAAATGTCTTATCTTTGAGTCTGTATTTACCTTGCTGAAAGAGATTATGCTAAGAAAATATATATTCTATTGGTATTATTTCTTAAGTAACTATTAATACAATTTTTACAAATAGATATAATTAACTCTTACTCTGGCAACTTTCTTTGAAAGTTTCTCTCCTTTCCTTCCTGTGTTTTTTTGTAATCTCTGACTAACTTGTAAACATCTCTTTAGAATAATGAAATGTCCCCCATTTGGGTCCCAATCGGCTCAGCAGCAAAGACTATGATGTTTAGGAGCCAAGTATCACAGCAGTAAGGTAAAAATGAACAAACAAAAGTGTTCTAGAGGGAGAAGCTCACAGGCCAATCCCTCTAAAGATTCCCTTGACACAAAGCTGAGACTTTGGGAACTATTAAAAGAAAATGATTACTAGAATAACATACATGTGATTAAAACACTCAATGTACTGAAGGTAGGGAATTTTCTTGGATTAGTATGGAATAGAGTATGCCAGAGGCTCCCCCAAAGTGTCCTCAAGCCTGCCTGCTCCCTCTCTGCCTCCATAAAGGGTAGAATTTACCCCAACATATTACCCCACCCTTTGTACCTCTGTAGACATTCTTTCATCCAGAGAAGTCTTTTGTGTCATCTGGAAATGGGTATTCAAAATGTAAACATACCTTGCAGCCTTACTGCAGGTCCAAATTTTTTCGTCCTTAGCAAGAAGTGCCAGTGGAAGGGCCAATAATCTTTAATCTTTACAGCGAGGCTCCTATCAGCTGGCTGTTCCTCAGTCTCACTGAGCAACCACGTAGCTAGAAACGTAGACCTCAGCCCTCCCTGGTCCTACCGTATCTGCCCCAAAAGCTGCCTGAGGACAGGACATGACTGTTTTTTAAAACATTTCATGGATCACTTTGATTAAGTAGTTGGCCATGTTTTGTTACCACAAACTCTCCTGTTAATCCAGTGAACAAACATTTATTAAATACTTACTTTGCTGCCACTCACTGTGCTAGACTCAGGGGACACTATAGTCATGCTCCTTCCTTCCTGGGAAAGACAGACAGTAAACAAAAATCCGCCCCACTGTGGTCGGTGCTATGAAGATGACAAACGTGATGGCCTGAGTGAGGTAGGTAGGAATGGATGGATCAGGGATATCTGAACTGAGAACTAAGCAGGTGATATTTGAACTGAGAACTGGAGCATGAGAATAAGTCAGACTTTTCTTTTTTGCGTGTGTGTGTGTGTATGTGTGTGCATGCATGTGTGCACCTACATAGATTTTTATTTCTAATAAAATAAATATCAAGGTGAGACCGGTTTGGCTCAGTGGATAGAGCGTCGGCTTGGGGACTGAAGGGTCCTGGGTTCGATTCCGGTCAAGGGCATGTACCGTGGTTGCGGGCATATCCCCAGTACGGGGTGTGCAAGAGGCAGCTGATCGATGACTCTCTCTCATCGATGTTTCTAACTATCTCTCTCCCTTCCTCTCTGTACAAAATTAATAAAAATATATTTTAAATAAATAAATAAATATCAACATAATATCCCAAATAAAAGTGTGTGTCTTTTTGTTTTTCACAGAGTTTAAGGGTCATGAGACCAAAAAGTGAGAAAAACCACTGTGGTTCATCCCCAGCCGGGATTGGTCCATTTGTTGCTCTGACCTCATAAAGTGCCAGTGTGATGGAATTGCAAACCACTCCCATACATAAGGCCCTGCCTGGGCTGAGGATTTAGTCCGTGTAGTGCAGGGAGCTCGTCTAGGTGACCTGAGACTAACTAGGACAAATCTGCAGTTTCATTTTTATTTTTAACTCTTTTGCTGTAATCATGCCCCATTGCCCTATCCCGACTACCGTCAAGGGGCAGTGCATAGGAGACTATGTGTTAGGGAAATCTATCGGCAAGGGCGCGTGCTCGAAGGTCCGGCTGGCCAGACACATGCCCACGGACACCAAGGTGGTAGTAAAGAGCATCATCCGGCGCGATGTCGGTGTCTCCAGTTCCTACCGAGAGCTCCGCTGTTTAAGAACCCTACAGCACCGAAATATCTCGCGGTTGCTGGAGGTAGTGGTGGACCCCGAAGAGGTACATCTGGTGATGGAGTACGTGCGCGGCGGGGACCTGAAGGCGCACCTGGAGCGGCGCCGCCGCCTCACCGAGCGCCAGGCCCGCGTGGTGTTCCGCCAGATCGCCGTGGCCCTCCACCTGTGCCACCAGCGCGGCTTCGCGCACCTGGACATCAAGCCGGACAACATCCTCTTAGAAGAAGACCTCACCGCCAAGCTGGCGGACTTCGGCCTCAGCCACGAGGCCACCGAGCTGCTGACCAGCTGTTGGGGAACACTGTACTACATGGCGCCCGAGGTGCTGCGGGGCGAGCCATATGACGGCCGCAAGGCCGACGTCTGGGGGCTGGGCGCCTCCCTCTACAAGGCGGTGACGGGGCGCGTGCCCTTCCCGGGCAATAGCAACGAGAAGATCACGCAGCGCATATTGGAGGGGCACTACAAGCCGCCCTACTACATGTCGGAGGCGGGCAGGAGCTTCCTCCAGCGGCTCCTGACGGTCGACCCCGACCAGAGGCCGACCCTGGAGGAGGCCATGCGGATGCCCTGGATGGACCTGGGTCCAGAAGACCTGCCTCCCGACAGCGAGCCGCCCGGGGAGGACCTGGACCCCCAGGTGGTGGAGACCATGCGCGGCATGGGCTTTAGGGAGGAGGACATCAGGGACTCCGTGGCGGGCCAGACATTCGATCGAATAATGGGGACTTACCGCATCCTCCTCATGACCACGGGCAGGATGGCCATGGGGAGGATGCCGGGCCGCACCGTCAAGGTCAGGCCCTACCGGCCCCCTGACACTGGGGCCGCCACCCCTTCCAGCCGCGAGGAGTCCCGGGCATCGGGGGGCTCGTCAGGACCATCAGTGGCGAGCCCCCCCTGCCGGTGGGCAACGAAGACCAGCGCCCCGCCGTCCAGCCTGGAGACCATGGCCTCCTCCCCTCTTCCCCTGGAGCCTGTGCAGGCGCTCCAGCCAGAGGGCTCGCCAACACCATCCAAGGTGAGGCCCCTGTGCCTGGCGGTGAAAAAGACCTATGCCCTGCCCGCGCCTCCGCCCAGCCTGGAGACCATCGCCTCCTCCCCTCTTCCCCTGGAGCCTGTGCAGGCGCTCCAGCCCGGGACCCGCGGCCCAGCCCCGCAGCTCCGCCCGGGGGACGCCCCCACCCCCCGCACCAGCAACCGCTTCCGCAGCAGTGAGAGCAAGGCTGTAAAGGCGGAGAACCAGGAGGGAGCCCCCCCTGACAGCTCCCCCCAAGACGGCAGCCCCCCCCAAGAGGGCAGCCCCCGAGCCTCCCCCGCAGCCAACACCCGGGCCCGGCCGGGCTTGGCGCAAAGGGCCTGGAAGACGTTCCTAAAGGTCTTCTGCTGCGGCGTTGACACAACCAAACCCCGCAGGAAGAGAACCAGCGTCCACCCTGGTAACACTTGAAAGGTGAGGAGCTTGGGTCGATGTTAACATTTAAGTCATTTTGGAAAGTAGTTAACAAAGAACTTTACATTGTTTCTGATCTCTCACAGTCCACGCGGAGCTGCAGAGCTGCAGGAGGCCTGGTGCGCGGAGCAGAGGAACAACCAGAGGCGAGGCCGTTGGCAGGCAATTGTAAAGCAGATGGTGGAGGTCTCTTCGGCTCTGGCTCCCACAGGTAGGGTATCCAGCAGCGCCTTGGAAAGCATCTTTTTTAAAATTTTGTTTTATGTTTTGGTTTTCTGTTAGTTTTAGTTTTTTTTTTAAATTTAATTAATTAATTAATTAATTAATTATTTTGGCATTAACCATGCCTCATGACTGGGGAAGACTGCGTCGCGCCCCCTGGAGGTCAAGATGAGTGTATGCCCTCGTAATGGGCCCATTTGTTTGGCAAGGTAAGATTTATGAAGGAAAGCAATCTATACATCATCTTCAAGTTAGCTGATTACTGAATTAGCTATTTAAAATTAGTTTTAGAAATTGATTATGAATAGATTATATATATATATATATATATATATATATATATATATATGGAAACGCCTACTTTCCTAATTATAAATAAAATTAAGCTTAAATTTTTTACATCTGAATTTCAACATCATACGCTAGTCTGGCCATTATAAGTGAAGAGTTTGAATAGTCTATAAATCAGCCACAAAACTAAACTAAAAAAAAAGGGGGGGTGCATTTTAGCATGAACTTTGATAATGAAAATATTAAACTTAATTAGATCTAAAACCAGGAATAGTTTAGTTTTGAAAATCATCTTTTTTGAATGAGGCATTAACATGTTTTTTAATATCAAAACTCTACTGATTTCTCACTTTATGTTATTAATTCTTAAGTTGATGCAATACAAGTTTACTATGGTATTGTTACCAAGCAATAGAGTCTATTTTCTTTCAAAGGCTCAATTAAATGTTTGCTCTTAGCTTACTGTATGTCAGATATCTTTTGCAATTATGCATAGCCACTTCCTCTTGGAATTTAATTCTTTGTTTGCAAACTTAAAAACAATAAAAATTAGAAATACCTGTTACTAACTAAAATTAACTTTCACATTTGTTTTCTATATATTTGTTCCACACAAAAATCTTTGATTAATTTTAAGTAAAAGTTAAATCACATGATTTATACATAAAATTAAAATTTAATATTAAAACAGTGAGAATCACGTCAATATTTTACAGTAAAACAATTAGAAAATAAGTTTCCTAATTTCTCACTCCACTAACTCATTCATTTAGAGGATTTTTTTATAGACAATGAGTGATAATTTACTTTTGTTTGTTTGTTTGTTTTTAAAGAAATTGCTGTGATGGAAGGCAAACAATTTATTGGCTTCCCTTTCAAATTCCGACCCCATAAGTCACTATTCAGGATTAAGTTTTTGTGGAATGAACAAAGGCAATTTAACATTGATTATATGCAAGTAATAAGTATAGGTAGATCAGAAACAATATAAAGTTCTTTGTTAACTACTTTCCAAAATGACTTAAATATTAACATCTACCTAAGTTCCTCATCCAGCTCCTGAGATGCAGCCTTCATGCTAATTGCAGAAGGAAGTAGTTTGTCCTGCTGGAGCACCCGTACAAAACGCGGCCCACCTGCCTGGGGATTGGCTGTTGCCGTGGTTACAGTTTGTTTGGTTTCTCCAGGCGCTCTCTTCCACTAGATGGAGGGATTTAGCTGCTGGTGGGTTACCCCCTGCTGGGGTCACTCACACCGGGCCCCCCAAAAGGCGACCTCCCCTGCGAGGTCGCCCCCCGCCAAGGCTTGGCCCCCAAGGTGGGGTCGTGGTGGGAAGGAGGCAGCGCCGCGGGAGCGCAGAGGAGCCGGAGCCTCTGGGTCCTGACCGGCTTCAGGGCAAGAGAGGAGGGGCCGCGAGCCGCTGCGCGAGGCTCCAGGCTCCAGGCTCCCCTCACTTTGGGGCATTTTGGTGGCTTAGTCAAACTTGATCTGCTCTGACTAACCTTCCCTCAATGAAGGTGCTCTGCCTTCCGCACTCCCTTCTTCTCTATTCTTTCTCTTAGTCTATTTTTTTCGTACATAAATTTGGTTACTTTTTAAAAGTAGATTTCGCTCCCCTTTTATTATAGTTGAACTATGGTTGAAAGGTAGAGTTACTTAAGATTTACCACGTTTAGCGGCTTTAGCCAATTCTAAGTGATTCAATATAAACTTCAAATGTTTGCTGTCGCCATGTCATAATCAGTCTAGGGCTGCACTCACCTGCCAGCTAAAGGAAGCGGTTGAGGGTTTGAAATGCAGCCAGTCCGCGTTGAAATGTGCTGTAGGTGTACAATGCACACCAGATGTTGACTACTTAGTTGGCAAACAAGAATGTAGCCTTTTTAGGTTGAACTTCATAACAGTTTTTAACTGATTACATGTTGAAATACTATTTTGGATAAAATAAGTTACATAAAATATATTATTGAAGTTAACTTCACCTGTTTCTCTTTATTTCTTAAAACGTTGCTACTAACTAGAAAATTTAAGATTACAAATGTGCTCGAATATGTAGTTGGACAGGGCTGATCTAACGATCAGCAGATGAGCAGAGAGAGACATATAGTGGAAGTGACTCTTACCTTTCCCCTAGTTTCCTGTCTTTCTAAATAACGTTTTGTATACCTGTGTATTCTGCTTTATATTAGGTTTTAAAAAAAAGTTTCACCTAACCTTTGAATTGCACTTTAAGTTGGTTTGATTACAGAATCACATTTTGCACCAGTGGTGGTGTTTTGTTCTCCTTTAGGTGAGAAAGGTTGTGGATAAACTGAGTATTTTTAACTAGCTTTTAAAATTATGAAAGTACTGCATATTTATTATTTAAAAAATCACTCAACATAAAGGTATGAAATGAAAATCAAAAGTTCCTCAATGCCTCCCAGCATGTTTCTGTCTAAAAATAAAGGGTGTGTGTGGTTACATAAGAGTGATATTACTCTGCCTATCTCTCTGATACCTGCCATTTTAAAATTATTTCTCTGTGGCTATATTTCCTGAGGAGGATAGTAAGTGTGCTTATTTTTACTGAAAAACTAGTATAGTATTCTATTCCCTGGCTGCATTATATTTATCTGTTTTCCTATTGAGTACGTAGGATATCTATACACTTTAGTGGTGTAATTGTAGATTCACATGCAGCCTTAAAAAATAATACTTGTACACAAATGCAGCCTTGTATACACTGTGCAGTGTCTCTCAGTGATAATATTTTGTAAACTATATTATAATTTCATGACCAGGATATTTATATTGATGCAATCTGCTTTACTTGTACTTATTTGTATGTGTATATGTCCTATATAATTTTTATTATCTGAATAGATTCACTGATCTAGTACCACCATAAAGATACTGAACAGTTCCAACATTATAAGGATCTCTCATGTTGGCCTTTTATCATCATAACCATCTTCTTCCAACACAATCAACTCCCAACTCTTATCAACCACTTATATGTTCTCAATTTATAAAATTGTGGCATGTAAAAATGTTATAGAAATGGAATCCTAAAGTATCTCATGCTTTGGTCTCTCAGCATAATTCCATCTTGAATCCACCAAAAAAGCTGATTTTGAGATGGATGAGTAAAATAAGGCAAAAAAAAAAAAAAAAAAAAAAGGGGAAGGGAGGGAAGGGAAAAGAGGGAGAGAGGGAGAGAAGGAAGAAGGAAGAGAGGGAGGCAGGCAAATCCAAGAAGACAGAGTTCAGAGATCGAAAGGCCAGGGACTTGAGGAAGGAATGAAAGTTCGGAATAGTCTCTAAAATAAAATAATAGCTGACTAGTACAGTTATTTTCAAAATTATTTCTACCAAGAGCCACAATAAAACAACAAAAAATAGGTTACATTGTAATTCAAGCACACATACATTCTTTAGAAACATGTTTGTTTTTTAAACAAATCTTTAGCATATATAGTGTAATTGTAGGGTTTTTTTTTTCCTGGCCTATTTTAATATTTTCTATCCTATCCTGTCATTAATACTTGATAATCAAGAGGCACTAAATTAACTTTTTGATCTGCTAATGGGTTATCATAAATAATTTTAAGATTATTAGAAAAGGAGATGTTCAGAAGGATTGCTGAGCAGATGAATAGCTTGAGCTTGGGGACCATTTGGTAATGAAGAACAGGATTTGAATTCAGGATGTCTGCATTATGATCCTGCCCCCATTACTTATTAATGTAATGGCTATGGACAGTTAAGTTCTCTCTTCAAACCTGAGTGTTCTCATCTATACAATGACTCTCATGAGCTTTAACCTTTTAAGTTACTCTGAAGATTATCCATTTTACAAATGTCTTCTGGTGCCTGCCTTGTCACAGCTACTTAATACTTGGAAGCTAATGATATGATGATGATGATGATGATGACATGAAGTTATACTGAAATATAAGTATTAAAGATTTAAATGGCCCATCTGGCATGGTACAATGATTGAGCATTGACCTATGAACCAGGAGATCATGGTTTGATTCCAGGTCAGGGCACATGACTCAATCCCCAGTCGGGAGCATGCAGGAGGCAGCCAATTAATGATTTCCTTTCATCATTGATTTTTCTAACTCTTTCTCCCTCTCCCTTCCTCTCTGAAATCAATAAAATATATTTAAAAAAGATATAAATGAAATAAATTTGATTTTACATGCCATAATTATCCAATATTACATATATTGTTGCAAAACACTGCACTCTCTGCTAAAATTAACAACTCGTGAGTTAATGAATAGAAACTAACCTTATATTTTCCCCATATATAGACTTAGGTTGTTCTCTTGTATTTTAATCTCTGAATATTCAAGCTGATCATATGCATTTTTCCATTAATCATTTCTATTATGATGAGTTTTTCTGTGAAGTTTCTTGGTTCAGGAAGGCAAGCCAGCTTATTCTATGTAATTTTTCCCTTAGAGTAATTAAAGTCTAGGGAAATGGTTTGACTACCATTTTGTAGTCAAACATTGTTCTTAAATATATGGTACAGACATGATCAGGTGTGATAAACATTTGTTAAACTAAAATGTGCATATAGAATAATGTTGGATTATTATGACACATTAAAGAACCCACAATTTGTATTAGCATATTAGCCTCTTTAATTTTCTTTGATTAGTTCTGTGATTTATTGTAAAGATGATGGAAGATGCTAATGACACAAAGATCAATGAAGAAATAGAAACTGAATTGGACAAAATCAGCATTTCTTCTATGGAAAAAGATGCTGTAGATACTGATTCAATCTCAGAAACCCAGTGTGATGAGAGTGATGCTGTAAGTGTTAAGTTTTGGACTTTTGAGCTCTTTAATTGGAGGAAACTTTTCAGGAGATATTTTACTTTCTCAATGTGTTTTGTGTCTTTATCTCATGTTTAACCTTAGGATCATCTTTAAACAGTGTAAATTGATAGATATTTAAATATAAAAGTTTATTGAAGACAAAAATCACCTTATTAAAGATAAAAGGTTATTGAAGATAAAACTCATCCACATTCTTATGTGTATTTTTTGGGTAAAATTGGGATTATACCATGTTATGTATATACTAGAAACCTGATGCATGAAATTCGTGCAAGAGTTCGCCTTCCCATCCAGCTGCCTGGATCCCTCCCTCGCAGCAGTGGCAGCTGCAATCCCAGCATCGTCCTGGAAGGATGTCCAATCTAATCAGAATATTACACTTTAATTATTATAGATATTTGTATCCTGCTTTTTAACATTAATCACGAATGTTCTAATATGAATATATATATGGATGGAAGAAAACTTTATGTGAAAAGGTCTATAGGGGAAATGCTTTAAAACAAAATCAAACATGCTATCTTTTCACTTGTATATTTCTTCCAATGTTTATATGCTTTAAAAATCTGTTTATGATTCCTTTTCTTACCTCAAAACTCTTATCCCAATGGAAATTTATGTTACAAAATGAAGATCTAATTTGAAAAATCCTTGAACATACTTATCCAATGTTTCTAGTGTCACTTGTTGAATAATCCAACTTTTCTTAATTGATTTATTTTATCTTTTTATACATTTAGTGTTTTACATATCCAAAATTATCTTATATTTTCCATTAATCTTAATGTTTTCTCTATTAGTTTTGTATTTTTCAATTTCAAATGAGTCCAATTTTCTGTTTTGCAATTTCAAAATCTTCTCAACTAAGTTTCATAAAACAACAACACAAAATTCTCTTGCCTAGCTTCAAAAAATAACTATATTCTCAGTTTTAATTAGGATTTCAATAACCTATACATATAATATTTGAGAAAATTTAAGATTTTTACATTATTATGTCTTCTTAACCACACTTAATTTGAGTGAAACTAAATATCCTAATATTTTTCATGTGATTTTGAAATTCAACAGAATCATAGATATAATTCATAACACCTGAAAATGAAAAGCAAATTTTTACCATATATATTTGTTTGAAATATTCCCCTTTTTTACAGTTTTTATTTTTATTTTATTAAAACATTTTAATGTTTGCAGGTGTCCCTCTTCTCTCTCCCCTCTCCCCTGTTTCCTGCTCCCTTGGGCTTCACCACAGTATTGTCAGTGTCCACAGGATAAGCACACATGCTCTTCAGCTAAAGTTTTCACCTTCTTTACCCAGTCACCCTCCTCCTCTCCCCATGGACACCATCCAGTCTGTCCCACACATCCAAGCTTCCGGTTCCATTTGTACATCAGTTTATTTTATTCATTAGATTCCACATATTAGTAAGATGACATGGCATTTGTCTTTCTCTGACTGGATTATGTTGCTTAGCATAATACTCTCCAGGTCATCCATTCTGTCCCAAAGGGTAAATGTTCCTCCTTTTTTAGAGCAACATAGTATTTCATTGTATAAATGTACCACAGATTTTTATCCGCTCATCTTGGCTATTGTAAATAATGCTGCTGCTATAAACAGGGATGCATATATCCTTTTTGATTGGTGTTTTGGGATTCTTAGGATATATTCCCAGAAGTGGGATCACTGGGTCAAAAAGCAGTACCATTTTTAATTTTTTGAGGAAACTCCATACTGTCGTCCACAATGGCTGCACCAGTCTGCATTCCCACCAGCAGTGCACAATGGTTTCCTTTCCTGCACATCCTCACCAGTACTTGTCATTTGTTGATTTATTGATGATAGCTATTCTGACAGGTGTGAGATGAATTATGCTCTTTATAGCCTTTTACCTCATCTATACATTTTCTCACATTTTTTATGTGAAATGAAGGAGGGGATATTTGATACATAGTGTTAATGAAAAAGTTTATACTTTCATAATTGAAATTTTCAGGACTGAGTTGAATTACTGGAGTCAGTTCTTCACTGTATTAACATCATAAAGAATAAGTAAAACTGCTGAAGAGCTCACTCTTCAGGACTTAGAAGATACTGATGTTTTAAGTAAGTACAGATTTTATCTGCTTGAAAGATACATTTTTGTGTGAGAATAATTAATCTAAAATGTAGAAAATTAAGCTGTTTAAAGTATGTGTCTCTTCTTTCATGCATATATTTAGTCTCTAAATTAATATATATAGTATATTGGACTGTTCAATTTAGTTCATTTGTTTTTCTTACTAACCTTCCTTATTATCTCCAATAAATACTAATCACCAATATTTGTTTAACCAGCCTTAATTAAAACAGACATTCTATTACTTTGCATTAAAGAAAACTAATATAAAAAATAATAAAGAAAACTAATCATGGAACTAATTTAAAAGTATCAGTTTATATATCTTTTTGGAGAAAAGTATAATTTATATAAAAAGCCTAATAATGTTTATTTTCTTCAACTGATCAAATTTACTCCTGAGAAGAATTCTACTAATAAAAGAGTAATATGCAAATTAACCATCATTCCACCACACCCACCAGCCATGCCCACTGGCCACGCCCACCAGTCAATCAGAGAGAGTATGCAAATAAACCCAACCAAGATGACTACAGCCACAGAGAGCAGGAAGAGGCTTTGGTTTCCCAGGAGATGGAGGAAGCCAAGCTTTCTGCCTGCCCTTGCTGGCCTAAGCCTGCACTCAGGCTGCAAAGTTTCAATGATAGAAGGTAAACAAATCCAAACAGAAATGGCTGCAGCCACTGAGTGAACAGGAGGCTTGGCTCCCCTCCAGGCTGCAAAATTTCAATTGTAGAAGGTTAATAAATCTCAGATACCAGGGCCTCCACTTGGGTCGCCAGCGGGTTGGCTGGCCTGCAAATCACCACAGGCCCCTCGCCCAGGCTGCCCCACGCCCCAAGGGAACTCCCACCCTGATCCGGGACACCATTCAGGGCAAACCAGCTGGCCCCGACTTGTGCACCAGGCCTCTATTCTAATTAAAGAGTAATATGCAGATTGACCATCACTCCAACATACAAGCTGTCTGCCCCCATGTGGTCAAAGATCCTGTCCCTATGTGGACACAAGATGGCCACCACAAGATGGCCAGCAGGGAGGGCAGTTGGGAGGGACCAGGTCTGCAAGGGTGGGCAGTTGGAGGCAATCAACCCTGCAGGGGAGGGCAGTTAGGGGTGACCAGGCCGGCAGAGGAGGGAAGTTGGGGGCAAACAGGCTGCCAGGGGAGCAGTTAGACATCAATCAGGCTGGCATGGGAATGGTTAGGGGGTGATCAGGCTGGCAGGCTGAAGTGGTTAGGGGCAATCAGGAAGGCAGGCAGGTGAGCAGTTGTGAGCCAGCAGTCCTGGATTGTGAGAGGGGTGTCAGACTGCCCTTTGAGACCCGATCCCAGTGGGACAGTCAGACATCCCTCAAGGGGGTGGTGCAGATTGGAGAGGGTGCAGGCTGGGTGAAGGGACACTCCCGCTTCTCCCTCAGCCTCATGCACAAATTTTGCACAGGGCCTCTAGTTCTAAGAATAATTAAATAATAAAAGATTTCATTAGAATTAATTATGGCTTCATTTATAATGAAAAATTGCAACCATCTAAATGTTCATCAGGAGGTTGGTATGATCAATAATATACCCATTAAAAAGGTATTAGACAAATATTTAATGACATAAATATTTATGACATATTATTTAAATTGTTATAAAATTTAATGTAATTTGTGCAAATAATAGCATAAGTCATAATGTGAATATTCACAGATACTCATCAACAAATATTACTATGTGAAAATATCTCTTCTAGCCACTGAGAATACAGCAGAGAACAGAATAGGCAAAGCTTCTACTCTACTTTCCTAATGTTCCAGTGTGGACAGACAGGTAATAAACAAATAAATAAATATGTAATGTTCTGGTACAGATAAATGCTATAAAAGAAAAACAAATTCAAAAGAAAGGGATGGAGTTTGGAGGTTGCTATTTTAGATAGGGTAGTTAGGGAAGGCTCCTAGGGGGAGGTGCTATTTAAGCATGGCTGAGAAGGTAAGCCACATGAATGTGATAATGAATGAGATGATGAACCGTGAGGATATCTAGAGAGCCGATATTCTAGAAAGAAGGAATTGTAAATGCCTAGACACATTGAGTGAGCTTAATATATTTGGAGAACAGTAAGCCTTTGTGATTATATCTAAGAATGCTAGGGTCTGATCATATAGGGCTCTTATAAATCATGGTGGATTATGACAATAGTTAGAGATGAGAGTTATCCTACATAATAAAAGTGTAATATGCAAATTGACTGAACAGCAGAATGACCAGTAGGCAGGGGCAGGCATGCATATGCTGCCAGGCCAGCCAAAGCATGTGCCAGTGGGCAGAGGGAGGGAAGGGTGATGGTGGAGGAGGCGGCATCCAGCAGCCACAGGGGGCGATGGGGTGAAGGGGTGGCACCATCCCCTGATGGACCTGTCTGGTCACCTCCCACAGATGTCAGTAGGACATCCCTGAGGACTCTTGGACTGTGAAAGGGCACGGGCCAGGCTGAGGGACCCCTCACTCCCGCAGTGCATGAATTTTCATGCACCGGGCTTTTAGTCCTATATAATAAGAGGCTAATATGCAAATTGACCAAACAGTGGAGCAACCAGCTACTATGACATTCACTGATCACCAGGGGGAAGACGCTCACACAGGAGCTCCCCCTGGTGATCAGTGTGCTCCACTCAGCCAGAATCCAGGCTCATTGATGGCAAGTGCAGTGGTGGTGGTGGGAGCCCCTCCCTCCTCCACTGCAAGTGGACAATAAGGAGCGATGGGTCCTGAACTGCAAGAGGGTCTGACTGCCGGCTTAGGGATTGGGCCTAAGCTGGCAGGCTTACATCCCTTGTGGAGTCCTAGAGTGTGAGAAGGCACCAGCCAGACTGAGGGACTCCCTGCTCCAGTGTACGAATGTGGTGTGCCGGGCCTCTAGTTTGAGTAAAAATGATGAAAACGGTCATATTCTAGAAACCATTTTTATGGTAAAAGAACCAAAAAGATGTATTGATGGATTGGTGTGAAAGAAAGAGAAAAAATGGCTCCAAGATTTTTGTCCTGAGCATCTGTATGAATGGATATGTAAAGACTAGATGCTTCAAATTTTGGCAGTGATTATTTATGGTTGAGTTATTAGAGATTTTAATGGTATGATAATTTATTTTTACTAAGGTTTATACAATGAAAATAAAAGTATATTCCCAACTATATAGCTTAATTATGAAAAATGCCAAAAGTAACAATTATAGAAAACTAGAGGCCCATGGCATGAAGAGATGTGTGCAATAGGCCTTCCTTCCCTTGGCTTCCAGTACTGGTTTTCCTCTGGCACCTGGGACCCAGGCCTTCACTCCAGCTGGAGTCTGCTGCCTTTACTGCAGACTTCAGCTAGAGTCTGTCTTTTTTGTCTTTGCTGCAGGCTCCGGCTTGAGTCTGCTGTCTTCTTTGCTGTAGACCCCGACTGGAGTCTGCCATCTTCGCCTTCAGTGCAGAGGAGTCTGCAGTCCTCGTCTTCACTGTGGCCAGCTGCTCCTGAAGATCCCTTCGCCCCCTGCCCTCCCTCTCATAACAGGCGTCCTGCCTCAATGGGCACTCCAAGCCTGGAGCAGCTGGGCAGCCGCCATGTTTCTCCTCCTAATGTGCATATTCCCTCCTGATTGCCTGGTGGGCATAGTGGAGTGATGGTTAATTTGCATGTTTCTCTTTTATTGGTTTAGATTAGTTATATGAAAGTTTATATAACTACAATTATGGCAGTGGTTTAGAAAATTAGGAAAGGATCTCCTATACAGTTCTAGTTAAATAGGTTTAATAGTTTTAATGAATAATATTCCAAGAAAATTAAAATCATCAATATTTATTGACAAAAAATAGAAATATTTTTACATCAATAATCTGGCAAGATGGTGGAAATGTATTATTTTCAGATGTCTTTAGAAACTAGAAATAATTTTGCAATAGAATTATTACAAACCATCCAGGAGCAAGAATCTGTAGGCTATATAATACTAATTTAGTTATAAAAAGGTACATATTTTAAAAATACAATTGTATAGTCATAACACATACAGTAGAAGTAAGAGTCTAACTCAGTTTATGAAGATAAATGTATTGATTAGGGCTCCCAGTTGTAGACATCAGAAGCCATTGAGGGTATTTGTTTGTGTTTGTTTTTATGGGTTAGAGTAAATGTTCTTGTTATTACTGCAAAACAAACTTGGTGATTTAAAATAACAATTTGTTATTATCTTTTATGATTCTGTAGGTTGACTGGGGTAAGCCAAGCAGTTCCTGCTTTGGTATCATATGCATTTGGCATCAGATGTTGAGTAAGGCTGCAGTCACCTGAAATCTTTACCGGATTGTAATTGTAAGATGGCTCACTCAAATGTCTGGCAATTTATGCTCATTATTAGCTGCGTGTTCATTTGGTGCTATCAGCAGGAGGCACCTGCATGTGATTTGTCCCTAGAGCCTGCATGCCACCTGCACGGTGGGTGAGAAGTACCATATCACAAACAAAATACCAAGAGACTAAGGTGGGACCTTTTAAGGTTTCTTTATGACCTATTCTCAGATCATGCAACATCATTCCTACCAGTCCTGATGGTTACACAGGGTTAGTCTAGCTTCTGTGCAAGAGGATCCATGCAGAGTGTGCATACCAAGGAATGTAGGAGAAGAATCTTTGGAGATTTGTTACGACAGTAAGTAACAGATTGCTATTAGAACTTAAGAAACAGATTGTAGACTGAGTATCCAACATGTACAAAATGCACACGCTCACATACACTGCAGAACCTGTCTGCTGCAGGAGCTTGCTATCTGATATAATTAAAAAAGTCAGAGACATTTATTATCTACTATGCACTCCTGTCTCCAAACCAAAGCTCCCTCTATCTATCATGGTTGGGCCAAAAAAAAAAAAGTTAAAATATGGCTCCCTGCCTCTCTTCACACATAATATTTTATAAAAATAAATAATTACACAGATATATCAATTGATAGAACGTAAGTCACCCTTAGAAACCTAGTGTAAAGGGGATCTGGAGAATGTTACTTTTTGCTCTACAGCCCCTCACACAGGAAAGCATGCCAGAAAGATTGTGCATAGTTGTTGAAGATGAAAATCTATATCTGACAAAATAGTTGTGAATGGAAAGTTAACCAACAGAATGATTAACTTAATAAATAGTTTACTGTTAGGAAATGTTACCATAATCTAACACATTAAATGGATAAGGAAAAGAAACATAACTACATCTACACAGCTAATACAAAGACTTGATAAAATAAAACAAAAACTCACAAACTCAAGAAAGTTTACTTCATTTACATGTTAGTAATTATAATCTTTCAAACTAGTAGTTTTATTAAAGTGATTGCAATATCTTGTGTAAAATTATATTGCTAGTTTTAGCAGGTAAAGTTTAACTTTTCTTGATTTCTAATCAAGATATCATTACAATATCAAACAAAACATTATTATGTGTATGTGGAGAATGAACTTTATTCTAGAATATAAAAGAGGATACCAAATTAGTGATATAAAAATTTGTTACATGTTAGAGTAAAAATGACAGATTTCTTCTGTTCTTTATTCTTCATTGCTTTTCTATGGTTTTGAGTTACTGATCAATAATATGCTATGATAGAATTTGGGATTAAAGAATGTTGGAAGGTTTGAAATTTTAATATTTTGTTCCTTACTCTAATATTTAAAGTTAAAATATTTTTTTTTCTTTCTCTAGGCTACACTTATGGAGCAGTTTCTAATAATTATATGCGCTTAAGGGTAGAATTATCCACTGAATATGAAGAAAACTCAGGTCAATTAATGAAGGTATATGCTCAACATTTAACTAAAATTACTCATTATTACCTTCCCTCTTACGTCAGATGATATTCACTGGTTTCACTGATTTAAAATTAAGTAGTATCATATTTAAGCAAATAATTTTTAGTTTATATTTTCCTTGGCATATAAAATAAAACAACTCACATTTCAATATTTAAAAATATAAGAAATAGAAATTTGGGGGGAAAAATGAAACATCACTACTTGGGAATTTTATGTGTATGTAGATTAAAGAGTAGAATTATATTGATTCCCCCCTCCCAAAACTCTGACCCCCAAAAATGAACATATACTAATGTTTATTGACTTGCTTACGAATGTGACATATTCCAGCAGAGATTTTAAATACTGTATAGAAAATTTCAATTTATCGATAGAACATCTTATGTTAGTTTTTCTTTAAAGATATAATTGAATACTCCTAAAATATAAGAGTAAAGGAGTGTTAGCATTTTGGATTAAAACTCCCACAAATCTATTCTACAGTTTCAATATCTTGGCTTCATTTTTTAATTCTCATTTTATCTGAGACTATTCTCCAGAAGATGTTTAAAATAATATGAAAATTATATGTATTTTCTTACTTGCTGTTTTGATAACACTAAAGCTTGGTATTTCATTGGGATAGATAATCTTTTTTCCTTCTAGAGTCTGATGGAATCTAAATATAGAAAAGTATTTATCAGGATTATATCATATATAATTCATATTAATGTAGGTAATAGTCCTAGTTTTTAAACATATTTAATAAATCAGAAATTTGTATATGTGAAAAATACTTCAGATAAGAAAGATAGAAATGTATTAGGAGGTAAACAAATATTAGTAAAAATATTTTAAAAAGATTATCAAGCAGTTTAGGAAATTGCTGTGGATTAATATTATAGAGTGACTAGAATTCTAAAAACCATAAGGTTAAAATAGAGTGAGCTTGCATGGGCAAAACGTTATTATTCACCATGAAGATAATGATAATGAATGTGCTTTAGAAGTGCATTGGAGAAGGGTTCGAAGTAAATACAGTTATAGCTATAAATCAACAACAAGGGCTGGTGAGGATGAGGAGAAAAGGGAACCCTAGTTCCCTGCTAGTGGGAATGCAGACTGGTGCAGCCACTGTGGAAGACAGTGAGGATTTTCCTCAAAAAGTTAAAAATGGAACTCTTATTTGATCCAGTGATCCCATTTTTAAAAATATATTCTAAGAATCCCAAAACATCAATCAGAAAGAATATGTTCATAGCAGCATAATTTACAAGAGGTAAGACCTGGAAACAGCCCACATGCCCATCAGGAAATGAATGGATAAAAAGGCTGTGGTACAATTACACCACTGAACACTATGCAGCAGTAAAAAGGAAGAATCTCTTACCCTTTGAGGCAACCTGGAGGGACCTGGAGAGTATTAAACTAAAGCAAAATAAGTGACTCAGAGAAAGACAAGTATCACATAATCTCCCTTAAATGTAGAATCAAGTGAAGAAAATAAACTGATAAAGAAAACAGATCCAGAGACATTGAAACATGCAACAGACTAACATATTTCAGAAGGTCGGGGGGATGGAGATGGAAGGAGATTAAACAAAGAATTTATATGTATATATATGCATAGCCAATGGGCAAAAAATACTGTGGGGACAGTGTGGGGAGGAGGCAGGAGTGGGGTGGAGGGCATCAGTGGGCAGGGCAGAGAGGGAAAGGGGATATATTAATATTCTTTCCTAATTCTGTTCCAGAGCCTGCTGCTTTTGAACATGTGGGTGAACATATTTTGCTAGGTGGCTAAAACTCAATAATATTTTTGATAATTTTTATCTGATTATAGTTATCTTAGGAAATGTAGTTTTTTCTGTTGACAGGAAAATAAAATCATATATAATGCTGTGCTTATTTAATGACATACTCTAATAGTTTTGTTTAAGCTTCCTAAAGTACCTTGATTGAAATATGTTTATAATTTTTCTACATATATAGTTGACTTTAATAAACATACTAGCCTCCTTGAATTTCTTCAGAATACAATAACTACCCAGGAGCACTCACACACTATAATTTTAGATTAAGTTTAGTTGAGTAGTTTAAAGCAAGTTATGTGTTTTCTCTGTTGAATTTCCATGTAAATTTAAGACTATTTTTTTTTTTACTAGAGGCCCAGCGTATGAAATTCCTGCACTCAGGAGATTGCCCCAACTGGGCCTGCATCCTCTTGCAGTCCGGGAGCCCTTGGGGGATGTCTGACTGATGACTTAGGCAGCTTCTCATGTAAGTGGACCTAAGCTGGTAGTCGGACATCCTTAAGGCTGCTGCAGAGGCAGGAGAGGTTTCTGCCACCACCACTGCCCTCGCCAGCCATGAGCCCGGCTTCTGGCTGAGCGGTGCTTCCCCTGTGGGAGTGCACTGATCACAAGGGGGCAGATCTTGCATAATGACCAGTCATTCTGCCATTTGGTCGATTTGCATATTAGCCTTTTATTATATAGGATTTTTATTTTATCACTGTTTCTTTGGTAATATGTTGAAATTATTTCTTCTTTTCAAAATGACTTTTATACTTCACAATAGATCACTATTGACAGTTTTAATCTGAAACATAACATTTTTCTTTATGACTGCAGATGATGGTGAGATAAATTTTGGGTACTGTGAAATGGAAGAAAGCTGTAAGCAATCTTTTGAAGGTTGGCAAGATAAACAGAAAGAACTAGAAAACCAAGAGAAAGAAACTCTCTAAGCTCAGAGGGATAGAGAAGAAAAGTAGTTTCAAGAAGAAGAAAAGAAGCATTGCTGGATGAAAGTTTGAAGTTGAAAAGGAGAAATTAGAGAATATGCTAAATGTTTTTGTTTTTAATATTTCGTTTTTTTATTTTTTTCATATTTCTTTTTAAACTAGCAGCTACTTATGTAGTATAGTGTGGATTTACTTTTAATTACTCCTAATAATAAAGGCAATTAACTGGTTAATAATATTTAATATGGTTTCCTTAAATAGTTTTTATTGAAATTTATTGGAATTTCAGGTACTGCTTTGGATGATGGGAACCACTAAAGTCTTTGAAATTTCATAGATAATCTGAGAAAGGATGACATTTATAGCACAAACTGTGGCTTTTTTATACCCTTCTAATTATAGGAAAATATAACAGAATTTTGTTGATTATACAGGGCTCTTGCTATAGCAATTAAGTAAAACATATTTGGTTGAAGAAGTTTAACTAAGTATATGATGGTTTGTACTTCATCTCTATAATTGAACTAATTCCTTGGTCTAGACATTTTCTTGGTGTGGAAGACTTTTGTGTTGTAATTCAGTTTTCTCCAACCCCACCTCAGGAGATCTACACCCTGAGGTCACTGTAGTGGCATATTGAGAAACTGGTGGATTTTTAGGACCTGCTTGTGGGCTATAATGATCCTTAGAATCTCTAGATATCAGGCTGGACAGACTTCTCTGCCTAACATCACTATAGTTGATTTACATGTTACCTAGAAATTGCTAGATTTGAATGTTTCAAATATAGACATTACCATGTGGTTGTCTAGGCAGTTCAGGGTATCCTAGCCTTCCATGCTGAGTACACTAATTTTCCTGCTTATCCTACCTAATAAAAGAGTAATATGCAAATTAACCACCACTCCGTTACGTCAATGAGCCACACCCACTGACCACGCCCACCAAACAATCAGAGCAAGTATGCAAATTAACCCAACCAAGATGGCTATCAGAAGGGAGGCTTGGGTTTCCCTGGCAACGGAGGAAGCAAAGCTTTCCACACACACTGGCAGGCCCAGGCCTCCACTCAAGGCTACAAAGTTTCAATTATAGAAATGGCAGCAGCCAAGAATAGAGCAGGAGGCTTGGCTCCGCTCCAGGCTACAAAATTTCAATTGTAGGAGGTAAATAAATTCCAGATACCAGGGCCTCTGCTTGGGTCGCCAGGGGGCGTGGCTGGCCTGCAAACCACCACAGGCCCCTCACCCAGGCTGCCCCATGCCCCAAGGGAACCCCCACCCTGATCTGGGACACCCTTCAGGGCAAACCAGCTGGCCCCCACCCATACACCAGGCCTGTATCCTATCTAATAAAAGAGTAATATGCAGATTGACCATCACTCCAACACACAAGATCAAGATAGCTGCTCCCATGTGGTCAAAGATCCTGCCCCCATGTGGACACAAGATAGCCACCACAAGATGACCAGCAGGGGGGGTTGGGAATTGGGAGGGACCAAGCCTGAAGGGAGGGCAGTTGTGGTTGATTGGGCAAGCAAGAGAGGGCAGTTGTGAGGCACCAAGCCTGCAAGGGAGGGCAATTGGGGACTATTAAGCCTGCAGGGGAGGGCAGTTAGTAGTGACCAGGCCTGCAGAGGATTGAAGTTGGGGTCAAACAGGCTGACAGGGGAGCAGTTAAACATCAATCAAGCTGGCATGGGAGTGATTAGGTGGTGATCAGGCTGGCAGGCAGAAGCGGTTAGGGGCAATCAGGAAGGCAGGCAGGTAAGCAGTTGGGAGCCAGCAGTCCTGGATTGTGAGAGGGATGTCCGAATGCTTTTTTAGGCCTGACCCCACTGGGATCGGGCCCAAATGGGCAGTCGGACATTCCTCGAGGGTTCCCATTTTGGAGAGGGTGAAGGCTGGGCTGAGGGACACCACCACCTCCACTCCCATTCTCCCCCTCCCCCCCAGCATGAATTTCATGCACTGGGCCTCTAGTCTGGAATATAAGGAAGGTACATCAAGTTTGAAAGAAAAAGATTAGAAAAGACAGAGCTTGAAAACACTCAGCAGAAGAGCTGGTGTTGGTCTATTAATATTAGACATATTATGCTTTAGGATGAAAAGCTAAATAGTGTTATCATAGATGAAGAGGGATACTTCATAATGATAAAAGTTTTAACAGTCCAGAAGGACACAATAATTCTTAATTTAAGTGTAGAAAATAATACAGCTTTAAAATATGTAAAGCAAAAATGTGAAAAAGAAGTTCACAATCACTGCAGATTTTAATATCCTTTTCTCAGACATGAATAAAACAATAAAAATGTAAGAATATAGACAGCATGAACAACAATATAATTAGCAGAACTGATCTAAGAACACTGCACCCTACAGCTGCAGAATACACCCTCTTTTTATGGACACTTTGACACATCAACCATATGCTGAACTGTTAAGTAAGTCTCAAATTTCAAAGGACTAAACTCACACAGAGGATCCCCCCCTCACTTTAATGCAATTAGGCTTAAAAAAAAATCAATAACAAAAAGATAATTCTTATTCTATGGAACCTTAATTTCCCCCCAATTAATGTAAAACAGTAATATATTGAGCACCTACTACAATATATGTAAGTCATATCAGAGTACCTGGTTTTGTATATCTCACTGCCCACGAGTGCCTCTCCTATCCTCCCCTAAGCCCCATTAGGCAGGTGGGTCAAAGAGTGGTGCATGATCGACCTATGAAGTAAGACGAGCTGGATTCAAATCATGACTGCTTCCTGTGACTACTAACTATGGGGCCTGGGAAAGTTAGTGGCGTGTCTGAGGTCAGTACTCCTGGTCTGCAATGGAGGGATGTCGCTGCTCTAGTGAGGATCATACCTAGTTGAGCTCTGAGCATAAGATACTCTTGGTTTCCTTGTTCAGGCCTTCCTTTTCCTGCCATGTTGGGAAATGACAATGTGGCCAGATTCCATATCTTTCCACCATGTTTGTTTTAAAAAAAAAAAAAAAAAGAATTAAACATTTAAAATACTTGTTTTTTAGAGAATTTTTAGGTTTATAGAAAAATTGCACAGGAAGTACAGAGAATTCCCATATACTCTTTCCCACACACCTACTGTTCCCCTGGTGTTAATATCGTGCATTAGTGTGGCACATTTGTTATCACTGGTGAGCCATATTGATATATTCTTACTAACCCAAGTTCATGGTTTACAGTAGGGTTCACATTCTATGACACATGTGTCAAACACAAGGCCCGCGGGCCAAATCCGTCCCGCCAGGCCTTGCAATGTGGCCCGCACCGTGCTGTCATCACTGCACTCTGCTGCGTTTCCATCACAATGACAGTTTATGACTGTTCAGTAAACCATTCGGCCCGCGATTTAGGCTGGATTTTAGATTTTGGCCCCTTCTCTGATTGAGTTCTACACCCCTATTCTATGAGTTTAATGTATAATTCTGGTATTATACATTCTATGAGTTTTGATAAAGGCATATATGCACTTTTAGTATCATATGGAATGGTCTTCATGTCCTAAAAATCCTCCCTCTACCTTAACCCCTGACAGCCACTGATCTTTTTACTGTCTATATAGTTTTGCCTTTTTGAGAAAGTCAGATAACTGGAATCATACATATGTAATCTTCTCGGGATGACTTCTTTCACTCAGAAATATGTTACATTCTCTCTCACACATTGGATGAGCTAATATTAACTAAAATTAAGGTGATAGCTGAGGGATATATTATCCCAAATAACAATGGTTTAAACAAATAGAGGGGGAAACCCCTTCCGTTATTTATTTAAAGACTAGTCAGAATCAAAAGCCATTTGGGGGCAGTATATACATGACTATAGAACTGTAAATTGGTAGCTGAGAGAAATTTGCCAGTAATCAGAGGAATCCATTTTGTTAGAATAATCAGCACAGACTGGTGTGGTATGCCACATTGTTCTACCCTAATTCTCAACACACGAATTTCATGTGGTGGCTAAGATAACTGCTGTAGTTTCAGTCATCACATAAGCATTCAGCTAGGAGGAAGAAGGGAGAAAGGGTGTGTTTCTTCCTTTTAAGGACTTTTCTAGGTACGTACAGTGACTAATCATCGAGCTTACAGCCCATTGACACCTTAGGTACGAAGAAGGTAAGGAAGTGTAGTTTTTAGTCTAGGTCAGTGGTCGGCAAACTGCGGCTCTTGAGCCACATGCGCTCTTTGGAAGGGGTTGACCTCAGAGAATGTACCTCAATCAGATTGAGGACGTTTTTAGCAAAGGCCAGCTTAGGAGTACCCTAATTAAGTTAATAAGAATGTAATTACCTATATAGTTTAAGTTTAAAAAATTTGGTCTCAAAAGAAATTTCATTTGTTGTACTGATGATATTTGGCTCTGTTGACTAATGAGTTTGCCCACCACTGGTCTAAGTAGTCATATGCCTAGCTAAAATTTGGGTATAATACCAACAGGAGGAGAATAATAGTTACTTGCATCATTTGGCAAACATTAAAGCATATCCAATTTATGAAACCACAGCAGGACTCCAGGAAAGGACTCGTCACACGTCCCCTGCTGCCCTAACTCTGACTCCTTACCCCCAGCCCACAGGGCTTTTCTGTAGCTTTCTTCCCAAACTTCTCGCCTCTGCAGCCAGGCCTCCTGGGCTGGGGCCTGGGGGAGCTGGAACTGACTCAAAAGAGCTCAAGTGTCTGTAGTGGGGGCCGGCATGGAGAGGACAGAGTCATGAGAAACCTTGTCTCCTGCACATCAAGGGTTCCACACCGTGTTAGTCCAAAGCATTCACTTCAGCTCCCGGGTGTGGGGTTTGAAATAGCATATGAGCACATCACCACCAAGATGAGGTCCACCTTCCCCAAATGCTGTTCAGCTTTTCCGGTTTGGGGGTACCCACCTCTCCATCAGCAACAGACCTTCTGCCTCCTTCGCTGGGACGGGGGAGGGGAGAGGTGAGGCTGAGAGAAGAGGTGTTCCCTGAGGGAAAGTGGAGTGAGAGCACACACTGAACCAGGGACTCTCCCCTTGACCTCACAATGTTGGCTAAATAAAATGTATTACAGCATGCTTGGAAGGATGCTGATGACAAGACCAAGATTTACGTGACGTTTTCAAGGGAAGAGCTGATATCTGGGTTCAAAATGCATCATGTTGACTCTGCATTATGATGGTGTATCCCGGTGGTTAAGAGCACGGGCTTTGGAATCCAGCAGATCAGTGTTCAAGTCATAGTTCTACCACCTTTAATCAGCAGTCAATACATAGGTCTTTATAGCTGTGAACTTTTCCAAGCGCAGTCATTTCTCTCAGTGCACTGATGTAAACTGAAGATGATACCTACACCAAAGATTGTCATTAGGGTTAAAAGAGAAAATGCCTATAAAACATCTCTAGTATCCTGGAAAAATTCTGTTTTAATATGATCTATCCTTATTCCATATTCCATTAATACTGAGAAAAAAAAACCTTGTAAGTTCTTTGTAACCTTAAGATAGTAATTAGGTCACTAACTGGCCTCCTTTTCTTCAGGACAAATAACCCAATTCCTTTCATCTTCCCTCACCGGCTATTTCCTGTCCTTTAATCACCTTTTTTAAATTTTTTATTAAATTATTATCTGTGTACATATTTTAACATTGCCCCCCCTCCCATGCATACCCTCCCTCCCCAGAGTTTTGTATCCATTGATTGTACTTATATGCATGTATACAAGTCCTTTGGTTGATCTATTATCTTCCCCAGATCTCCCTACCCTACCTGCTGTAATTTGACAGTCTGCTTGTTGCTTTACTGTCTCTATATCTATCTTTTGGCTCATCAGTTTATAATGTTCTTTATTATCCATAAATAATCACCTTTAACATGAACTTTATTCCAACTTGTCTATAACCATTTTCAAATACAGTGCCCCCATGAGCACAATGGCCGACAGAAGCATGACTGGTGCAGAGATGAGAGGAAAGATGGGTCTCAGCCCTCCTCTGAGTCTAGTTGGAGCCTCACCTCACTAGCCTCTCCTCTCCTTATGCTCTAGGCTGAGACCGAGCCACCCGTAGCTCCCATCGGGGTAGGGCCTGCAAGGGAAGCCATTTGCTCAACAGAATCACCAGAGTCCTTCTGCCTTCCCTCGTCTGTGCAAATGCATCTAGAATAGAATCCAGAGTCTACTGAGAACATTTGCATGTGTTGCTGATAGATTGCAAATTGTTATCTGGAGGGCAGTTTGGAACTTTGCTACAGAAGTTCTCTTCTAAGATTTCTGAAAAGAAATCATGGGTGTGGACAAGCGTATGTATGGGGATATTCCTTACATGTTTCCAATAATGAAATTGGGAATGGTCTGCATGGTTCGTAAAAAGAGAATTGGTTAAGTAAACAACAGCATTTCCATTTGGTAAAATTCTATGGAGCCGTTAAGCGTGTGTGATTGAGGACTGTGCTGTCACACCTACAGAGATGTGTTCGCTGGCCAGTAAGTGCCAGAGTGCACATGGAAAGCCCTACAAGACAGACTGCAGGAAACGCACGCAGCACCTTGCCTGGCCGGTACGTGTTGATTATCATCACTTTTAACAGCATGAGCTGAGGTTTTAGAGAAGCATTCATGAATAATGGGAGAAAATACATCACAATTTCAAGTGTTTCTCAATGGAGAGAAGAATTACAGATATGTGTCCTCCTTTGTGCTTTTCTAAATTTTCCGAAGGTCAGCAATGATTAGTACTTTCACTTCAGTGTTACAGAGTTTTGCTGAAATCTGCCCATTGCCCCAGCTCTGACGCTCCAGAACGGTCTTCCACGGAGCCCTGTGCTGGGTTGGGGGAAGCACCAACCCCACTGTGTTTCCTCCAGCTGTTATTTTAGATCTTTTCTTTCATCTCTCTAGCTTTTGTTCACTGGTTTGGGGAATAACATCTGACTTTTTTAGGTTAGGGGGTACTTGCTTATGCTGACACGCAGGAGAATTTTCATTTGCAAAAACAAAAATAGCTCCATTCCTTGAGCCCTACCAGATGCGGTCGTGTGCCCGAGGTCTTAGCAGGGTTGTCCTACAGAGGTTGATGTTTAGGTGTAGAGACATGAAGTGACTTCCCAGAGGTGACACAGAAAGAAAGCGAGAGCTGAGATCCTGCTGAAATTCGGGCGGATGGGAGATGAAAAAAGCTGGTGCCCCTCTCTCTGAGGCCTGCAGGCAGGCTACAGGCTCTCCTTAGCCCAGAAGGAAAGTGCAGCACACAGCTGCCATAGAAATATTCCTAAACAAGCTAAATCTGAATTTATGTTTTTGGAACACATATAAAATTAATTTATTTGCTGCTTAATCTCTGGCTCAATCCATATAATCTTTGCTTCAGATTTTGTACATTCTAAAAGTGTTTAGTTTTTGCAAAAATCTAATCAGGATTCTATTTAAATGTCATTAAACACAATTTTGTTGCCTTTTCAAGATTTGAAACCTCAACTTCTAGAGTCAATATCCCTAGACTAGACATAGGCAATCTCTTGTTTCTAAAGGGCACACTTAGGTTAATTGAAAACAATCAACAAATGTACCTACCATCAGTAAGACATTCACAACTTTTTACAAAACAAAATTTATTTGTCATGTGTACCACATATAAAATGGCATGAACCTCATACTAGTAGATATGTTTTGTTTTTAACTATTTTATAACATGAACTAGAAAACGGTACATGTTCAATTTACCAAGAGTTACATCCTACTGTCATTGTGATACTTGACCAAGAATTATTTGTACCACTTTAAAAATTAAAATAAAGTGCATAATCTGTGAGTCACAAGAAGCTGATTTTTTTTTTTAACAATTGCTCCCACTGAAGCATATTTCCTTACATTCTTTTTTTTTTTTTTAAATCCACCATATATATATTATTTCAGAGAGAGAAAGGGAGAGGGAGACAGCGATAGAAACATCAATGATGAGAGAGAATCACCAATTGGCTGCCTCCTACTAAGGATCAAGCCTGCTATGGGGGATGTGCCCTGAACAGGAATTGAACCATGATCTGTTTCATGGGTCAACTCTTAGCCACTGAACTGCACAGGTGAGACACGTGAAGCTGATTTTAACTCACAGCTGAATCCTTGGGGGAATTGAAGAAAGAATTCGATTCATTTTTAGTATTTGACGTTTTAAATATTAGCTTTCAAAGTGTCACAACAAGTTGTAAGAGGCAGTATGGAAGTTAATATAGCATCTTCACATAATCAGCCATGTGACAAAGAGGCTGCGGCAGTCTGCTTTCATAGAAGCTGAAATCACCTACTCAGATAAAAGCAAATTAAATTCTCTAGTAAAAGCAATATCTGAAATATTATATGAAAGGAAACTATTGTAAATTATCTTGCATTTTCCTTTCTCCATCCTTCAAAAATCAATTGAAAGGAGGGGAGGGAAATGTAGGAAACACACAATTTCAAAGATAAAAGTAATAAATGAGAATCAAGAAAATGAATTCCTCGTTGCAGGCAAACCTGAAGGTGACTGTGTTTGTGAGGATGGTCGTTCTTTTACCCGCTGAGTGTCCGTGGCCCCAGCAGAGAAAACCTGAGACCCGCTTTTACTTGGATCCTCCCAGCTGCCCCAGCTCACCCCAGTCCTGAAATATAGACGCTTCATTACCAAAGTCCCTGTTTCTCATTCTAACCTACACATGAAAAATGACCAGTTTGGTGCTTTTGAAGCCACAATTAATGGCTCTGAGACCCATCTCTACTCTCGCCCAGCCCTCATGCCCTGATTGCCTCAAGGGGCAAGGCAGGGCAGGTGGGAGGATAAATTGCTTATAAATGAATTATGTGTATTTGTTATGTTCTTTAAACTATTAGAATTAGCTCAATACAGTTTGTTCATTTTTTCTCCTAAAAAGCCACTTTATTGAGCTATTATTGACATGCAAAAAGCTGTATAAAATTCATGTATACAATGTTATGAGTTTGGGGATAAAAGTATACATCTGGGAAACTATCACCACAGTCTGTGCTATAAACATACCCACTACCTTCAAAAGTTTCCTCCTACCCTCCTAGTATTGTTATTGTTACAACACTTACCATAAGATCTACCCTCTTAGCAAATGTTAGGTACTCAATACCGTACTGTTAATTATAGGCTCTTTGCTGTATAGTAGGCCTCTAGTACTTACTTATTTTGTATAACTGAAACTTTTACCTTTTGACTAATAAATGAAATTAAAATTTAAAGACAGGAGAAAACAGTGTGTTATTTAATTTTTTAAAAAGCCATTGTGAATCTTATGAAGTGAAATTCTTGTCCAAATTGACAACCACTCCTAATGTTTTATTGCCATCAATTGAAAATTTCACATTAGATTTTCTTAAAACAGGGCATAGTGTATAATTTAAAACTAGTGGAATAGTAAAAAGAACTAAGAGGCAGAAAATTGATTTCTAAAAATTACATCTGTAGTTATTTTTAAAGTGAACTTTCTTATAGTTGTCTCCATTATGTGATCTCTGAACACGTAATAATCTGGCCACTCAGTATATATATCCTATAAAATAAAAGATTAATATACAAATTGTCCCCTTTACCAGGAGTTCGACCAGCAGGTAGGCTGGCCAACCCCCCATGTCCCCTACCCCTGGCCAGGCTGGCTGGACCCCACCCAGGCACAAATTCATGCACCAGGCCTCTAATATATATATATATTGAGTGGCCAGATTATTATGTGTTCAGAGATCATAATGATCTGGCCATTCAGTATATATATATCTAGGTATGTGCTGCCCAATACAGTAGCTACTAGCCACATGTGACTCTTTAAATTTTTTTAAAATATATATTTTATTGATTTTGTACAAAATATATATTTTATTGATCAGCTGCCTCCTGCACACTCCCTACTGGGGATGTGCCCACAACCAAGGTACATGCCCTTGACCGGAATCGAACCCGGGACCCTTCAGTCCCCAAGCTGACGCTCTATCCATTGAGCCAAACTGGTTTCGGCGACTCTTTAGATTTATCGATAAGTGGATTAAAATGAAACAAAATAAAAAGATCCAGTTCCTCAGCCTCATTAGCCAATTTCAAATGCTCTATAGCCACGTGAGCCCCGCAGGTATTATGCTGGATAGTACACACACAGAATATTTCTGTCAACACAGAAAGTTCCACCAGACAGCCCTTCTCCACCAGAGTTTTTCTAGGTGAGCAAAATGGAAAAATGCAGCCCTAGCTGGTTTGGCTCAGTGGATAGGGTGTTGGCCTGCAGATCGAAGGGTCCCAGGTTTGATTCCAATCAAGGGCACATGCCTCGGCTGTGCCCTCAAGCCCCATTGTGGGGAGTGCAGGAGGCATCTGATCAATGATTCTCTCTCATCATTGATGTTTCTATCTCCCTCTCCCTCTCCCTTCCTCTCTGAAATCAATAAAAATATATTTTAAAAAATGGCAAATACAGCTAAGAAAGCTTTTAAAACAAGTAACTGTTGATACAGCTTTTAAACATAAGTAAACCATTCAGTTTTGATAATTCTATATTAAATATATTCAAACTAAAATGACATAATCTCAAATATGTAACATCAACATGAAACACCGACATTAAAAGTAACTGACTATTCCTGGAACCGGTTTGGCTCAGTGGATAAAGCGTTGGCCTGTGGACTGAAAGATCCTAGGTTAGATTCTGATCAAGGGCATGTACCTTGGTTGTGGGCACATCCCCAGGGTGGGGAGGGTGGTGTGTGCAGGAGGCGGCTGATCAATATTTCTCTCTCATTGAGTTTCCAATTCTCTATCCCTCTCCCTTTCTCTCTGTAAAAGATCAATAAAATATGTGTTTTTTTTAAAAAAATAAATAAAAGTAACTAACTATTAAGTTGTATGATTTAAAAAACTCAAGTTTGGAAAAACTGAGTGTGCATTCTTGAACTCTTCTGTTTTGCCCCATTCCCAATATGTTATTTCATATCTCTTGCAGAAAAACAAGCTTGATTTTATACATTCTCAACAGTTTTCAATGCCAAAACCTAAACAAGACTACATAGATTGAATGTCTGTACAAATGCATGCACAGACACATGTACACACACCACTAAAGTATACTTTTAGTAGATGCAACTTGCAGCAACAATTATTTATTTTTTATTTTAAAAAAATATATTTTATTGATTTTTTTACAGAGAGGAAGAGAGAGGGATAGAGAGTTAGAAACATCGATGAGAGAAAATCATCGATCAGCTGCCTCCTGCACACCCTCCACTTGGGATGTGCCCGCAACCAAGGTACATGCCCTTGACCGGAATCGAACCTGTGACCTTTCAGTCCCCAGGCTGACGCTCTATCCACTGAGCCAAACCGGTTTTGGCTGCAGTAACAATTATATTATTGGGTTTCAAGTACGATGAGTCAACTGATTGCTGTACTAAAATGACTACCAAACTTCATTGTTATTGAAATATTTTATCAAATATAAAGCATAAGCCATTTTCCTAAAAAGCTTGGCAGACTAGAAAATAGCTAATCTATGCATTTCTCCTTCAGTAGCTCTAAGAAAGCAACTAACATTCCTGCTTTAAAAAAAAAGAAAAAGAAAAAGAAAAGAAAATCCAATTTTTGCTATCTTATTTTGAGAGTTTCTTTAGGTTATCTATACTTTTATAGGTATATTTCCTTTTAAGAAGTGTTGAGATTCATGCACTAATACTGTAGTTAACGGACTGGGGCTGCAGCAGAGCAGTAGGGGAGGAGTGGGTAGAGACATGTCTCTCCAGACATTGAATGCAGTTCACTTGTGTTCCGGGGAAGAAGCCTCCCTCCAGCGTGTGAGAGAAGAAAATCTTGTATTTAGAGGTTCCTTGTTTTCCAGCAATTGCCTTCGGTATCCTGCAGACAGGCCTGTCAAGGACAGACACCCATTTAAAACCCAAGGCGGGGGGGAAGGCAGAGTGTCAGTGGCAAAGAAGGTTGCCGCTGTGGTGGACACACCTGCCAGTTAACAAGCACAAGATGCTGGGCATGTGACTTAGTCTCTCGATCCTTACTTTCCTTCCCTGCAGAAATGGAGATGATAAAAGTGTCATCGGGTCATCGAGAAGACTGAAAATTTATGTAAAGTGCCTAGTTCAATGCCTGAAACAATAATCATCCAATAACTTTTGCTGTTTCCTGTCATTTTTATTATTTTTTATCTTTTTAATATATTTTATTGATTTCTTTTACAGAGAGGGAGTGGGGAGAAGGATAGAGAGTTAGAAACATTGATGAGAATGAAACATTGATCAGCTGCCTCCTGCACACCCCCTACTGTGCCCGCAACCAAGGTACATGCGCTTGACCACAATCGAACCCGGGACCCTTCAGTCTGAAGGCCAGCACTCTATCCACTGAGTCAAACTGGTTAGGGCTATTTTCTGTCACTTTTAATAACAGTTGAACCATTATTATTTCCATAAGTTTGTCACCCTGGGTCTGCTGCCTCCAAGCCAATGACCCTGGAAGGCAGCCTGGGCCGGAGCTTCCTGGCCAGGAAGTGAGGTGCGTGCGAGGTCCCTTTCAGCTTGAGAACATGGACTCTATGACTACCAAGACAGCTAAAGAATCCATTTAAATAAAAGTTAAAAATCCATGCTATGTTTTATTTTTGAAAAGTCTACACATAAATTATTTTTTAAAATAAGTCTTTCTAAAGCAGTTTTTATTCATGCAAATACATGTTTATACAAATGCAAACTTTTGGTTACTAACCCCTTTTTGAACATACGCTTTGGTGGATTTCAATAAACATCAATAAATTTTTGAAGTCTTACATTTACAAAGCACCTAAATGTGTGCTTTGAGTGATTGTGATTGTTCATTTAAATGCAGTTTCCTTAAGATATTTTTAAGAATCGGCATCCCACTGTCTCCATGAAGCCTGTCTAGACTCCAGGGCACACTGTGCAGGTCTTGGAGTGCCAGCTGTGTGTTCCTGCCAGTCCTCTGACCCTGAGCACAGGCTGCCTTCAGAGCCATCTGAACTCAGGCACAGGCCACTCTTTGCTAACCTGGCTGGGCATTTCTTCACAGACACTGTTTATTTCCAATATTTCACACTGCCTAATAGTGACCTACACACAGGCTGTGTGATTTCAGGCAAGTCACTTGACCTCTCTGTACACTCGTTTCCTTCTTTGTAATGGAGACTGGCAATACGTGCCTCACAGTATTGCTGAACAATTAATTACATGAGATAATGCATGGAAAGGGCCCAAAGCCGAAGCCAGTCAGCTTTCCACTCTAAGTGTGCTTTATTTATGTTTGGGGGCGGACCAAAGGGGCAGAGAGCCCTTGTCCATGGGACAAACTTCGTGTGGGATGAGAACACGAGGGAGCGAGGTGCAGTGGGTGAGATCGGTGCCTGGCTGCCTTCAGCCATGGCTCCTGGTCTGGGATCAGGGCGGTGAGACCAGACCTTTCAGTTACTGTAGTTATAACCTCTGGATTCAGGTGTTTCAGAAAATCCAGATTTCCACTTGGAGACATCCCGAATCCTCAAGCCAAAACGCATCCACACGGAGAAGTATGTGGTTCCTGGGCTGGGAGGGGAGCTGCCTCTGGCCCAAAGCCTCTCCACAGGGAGCCTCTGTGCCCTTCATTGTGTGAGCTGCTGCTTCTTACACAGGATCCCGTGTCTTTAATAAAAAGCATCTTTGCATATCTAAAATAGGCTACATTCTCACAGCTTTAAACATTCCCAAAGGAAGGTCACCAACCAATTAATGAGGTGGAAGGGAAAGAGCACCCATGAAAATGACATCCCTCTCTGCTAAGGCCACTTGGGTCTAATCTGAAGTCGTCCCCAGAATTCACAAAAGTCCTGCTGGAATCTGACTCCTTTCTGTATGTCCTGATCTTTCCAGACTGTAAACCACAGGATCATGAGCTGAGTGTAAGGCTGGGCCAGGTGTCAACCAACCCGTATCCTAGGAAACACGCTCAGTGGGGAATCACGTTTTTGTTTTGCAGACTCGCTCGCCTTGCTGTGGGACCCACCGCCAGTGAAGCCTCGTTCTCCGGACTTCCTCACTGAAGACCTCCGATCTGGGTATTGAGAATGAAGAGATAATATGCACATGAGAGAGGAGAGATGAGTGTTACTGTATATGCGCACACACATATGCGCACTCACAGGACTGGAGATGGTGGGTGTGGATAGACATGGCTGGATGGCTGACCCAACTGTGGCATGTTCTCAAAGGTTCACAGATAGGTCACAAAGAGGAAAAGGAGCATCATCTCTCCATGATGAAAGGCCTGACTAGACCTTTCCCCTCTCACTAAGTTGTCTTATGTCAATTAAACCTTCAGCCACCACGTCATGGGTCATCTCACTGCCACCCACCATGTAAGCTGTGGTCTGGTCCCAACGGAAGCAGAAGTTCAATCAAGCTCGATGAATGAGGAAATAACCTCAAAAACAGCAGCAGCAGGGCGGCATCACACACCGGTGTCCCAGCGGAGGACAGCGTGAGGCCTCCCTGGCAGGTCCCAGTCACAGGAGCCCTCAGTGCCACTAATTGTATTAGTACCACATCAGGCTTCAGGCAGGGCTGCATGGCACAGGGCGCGGGGCCTCACACCTCTAAGTCAGGAGTTCTGGGTGAGGCCTGAGACTGCATGTAACTGGTTCCCGGGAGCTGCTGGCGGGGCCCACACTCAGACTCCCTCCACCTGGCAAGCAGAGGCAGCGCGCAGTCAGTCATTCTGCTTGGGGTAGCACATCCAGCCGCTAGTGTGTCCCAATTTGGTGCAGAGAAATGGGAAAAGGATAATGGTCAAAAAGATATGAGCTAAAAATAAATCAGAAAAGTGACACGTAATTGCGATAATTTTATTTTTAAGAAGAAAACCATATTATTTAATCAATATTTCCAACCTATAAATGTTGACTGTGACTAGTGTTCTCTATAAGCTCCACGGTCTGGGCCAAGATAAACAGAATTAGAGTGTAACGAGAAAGACTGAGATTAGGGGTATTAACACTCTGCTAAGCATTGAGGGAGAGTGTAGTACCATAGTTTCAAAGATAAGTCTGATTTAGATTCAATGTAAGAAATCCCACTCTTAAAGTTCTCACCCAGTTGTGAGATTCTGTACTCTCCAAGAGCACGTCTGCTCTCAGTCCAACGGGCCCTGGGAGAAGTAAGTTATGGCTGGGTCACAGCCACTTTCCCATGGGTCTTAGCGAGCGGCCACGATGCCCATGAGACAGGCCGGCCTGCCTTCTCGTGTGGAGGGTTTGTGTTCGCACCAACCCACACAAGATCCTGTGCTGTCAGGTGAGAAGCACAAGCCCGAGCCTTTGGGAAAATGTCAGTGAGATGTTCTTTTATCTTTAGAAATATTCGGATAGTCGATTCCAGGGCAATCTGGGCCCTAGGAAATGTTTTAATTTCTACTCCAAAGTTATTTTCAGCTGAACGTTTGTTCACAGGTGTTTGATGTGACTATTTGAATTTTTATGATTAAAAATGTCCTAGATTTCTTCTGTATGTGTTATATTATGGAGATATTTAAGTTACACATTAAAATCACTTCACCTATGTACTTTAACAAATTTCTATTGGATAAAAAAATGCTCTTGCCTCCTTGGGAAGAAAATAAGTACAGTGGATGTAATGACTGTTGTAATATTATTATTAACCCTATTTTTAATGCTGAAAATTTCACAAAAGATTACAGGTAAATGTCAAAACTAAGGTGAGATATTTTAAAATTTCTCTAATGCACCTGGCTAGGAAAAGGTTGCTTTAGAATGAATTCAGTTGAATTTTAGAACACAGAGAACAAAAATTTTCATCTCCATGATCTCAAGATAAATTCATGCAACCACTTGCGGCCCCCTAAATACAAGCCAACTGTCCCGTAGGCTTTAGCTGAGTTTCTACTGGAAATAACAGAAATACATCACAGAGAAACTTTTTCTTTTTTGAAAAAAGGAGGTGAACATTTATCTCTAGGTGTACTCACACAGGCATATAGAAACACACACACACACACACACACACACACGCGCGCGCGCATGTATACACACACACACATCATTTCCAAGAGGATTGCCTTAAGATAATGGTGATTAGGATTTTAAAAGTGAGAACATAAGCATAGAATAAATATATTTATAGATCTCAGGCAGTCAATCGATGTTCTCACATCGATGTTTCTCTCTCTCTCCCTCTCTCTCCCTTCCTCTCTAAAACAATCAGTAAAAACAAATCCCCTGTAAGGATTAAAAAAAAAAAAATAGGGGTAAAAAGCAACCACTTAACTAGTATGTATCAGATCATTACATACTGATGAACATGTGTGATATAAAGTTTAACATAATAAATGAAGGAAAAATCACTGTATAATAAAAGTGCCTTCATCTTTTCACACTAAAAGATTGCACTGTTCCACGGGGTTGATCTTTTCTACAGAGGGGTAAATACTTAGTGAAGAAGAGGATGCTAAGAACAGACCTTTTCCATGTAGGACCACATCACTTGTAATTTTAAACAAGAAGCTTTATGTGTTAATTGTAGAACTAAAAAGTAGTAACAGTAACATGTCATAAATCACTTCCCTCCACCCTCACAGTGAGGGAGCAAGGCAGCAGTGCGCAAAAGGAGGCAGGTATAGACGCTGGAAAACCTGCGTTCACATCCTGGCTCTCCCCTTAAAGCTGGGGTCTCAGACACATTTCTTAGCCTCTCTTAGCCCGAGTTGTCTTGCCTATAATAGTGTGTTTTTGTGAATAAAGTAACAGCAGGTAAAACACCCAGCATGGAGCTTGACACAAATGTGGTAAAAAATAAAAATAAAAATAAAAATAGCACATTATTATCATTATAATGAGAAACCACCTTTTTTTTTTTTTTTTTTTTAAAAAAAATGATTTTAGAGACAGGAAGAGAGAGAGAGAAAGAGAAAGAGAGAGAGAGAGGGAGAGATAGAGGGAGGGAGGGAGGGAGGGAGAGAGAGAGAGAGAGAGAGAGAGAGAGAGAGAGAATGCAACAGATTTGTTGTTCCACTTATTTATAAATGTATTCATTGATTGGTTGATTCTTGTATGTGCCCAGACCAAGGATTGAACCCGCAACCTTGGGGTATTGGGACAATGCTCTGAACAACTGAGCTAACCAGCCAAGGCGAGAGAGACCCACCATTACTTCAAAACATCACTTATTGCTTTCAAGCCTCCTTCTGGATATTTCCAGCCCATGGCCAAACCAACTTACCTTAATTATTTCTGGCTTGGAGATGCTATTGACTCTAAGTGGTTAAAAACAGACTCATCATATTCAATCCACCAACTCAATCACATGCTGGAGAAAAAGTTCAAAGGCATCAGCTTGATTAGATGGATTGTAAGGTAATTTGCATTGAAAATCCTTTTCCATTTTTGAAATGTTTTAACCTTCCTCCTGCTTCCACAAGTAGCCTGAGGGAGGAGACACAGGTTCGAGTAGAGGACTTACTCATATTTGTGCTACATGAGAAGGGGCTTCGGGGAGATGGCATCATATGCATTTAGCCAGAAGGGTCCCGAGACCATGGGCAGAATATTGGGAACAAGCCAATGAGGTCAATGTTCCCCAGGGGCTGTTACGCCGGCCTCATGGCCTGCTGATGGTATAGACACAGCTGTCAGTCCCTGGCCCGTGGAGGAAAGGTGTCCAAAAACACTTGTCTGCTAACAGAAATGATGCTCAGACACAATGGTTTATAATATGTTTAAAGTCAGGTCTTCTGTGTAATTTCCTCATGAAATCCTTGCTCTTTGAAAACAGGCAATACAATTTTTATTGCATTTAAGTTGGTTTTTTGGTGAAAAGAAGAAAAAAGTTGAAACTTAACTTTTTATGAAGAGCCACTGGTGAACTTACATGATATGTCACAATTAGATATGGGTGTTATGCACTCATAAACAAAATAATAATTAAAAAAGGAGACCACCTGTTTCAAATGTATTTTACACCATTGACAATATGAACCATAAATGTGTGGTCTATAATATTTAATTCTATTTGTCTCAATCAAGAAAAACTATTAACTCAGTCTTAGATGAAGATAGGAAAAGTGATGTTTTTCATATTATAAAAAGTGATAGCTTTTTCATATTTCAAAAGTGATAGCTTTGCATTGATTTTTATTTCAGAATATACTGAAATATATTTAACCTACTTTCAAGAGATATTATTAATTTTTTCATTTTGTTTCCTAAAAACAATAAGACTGTGGCTTAAGAAACTACAAGGTGAATCCAACTTCCTATGTAAATAAAAACAAATTTCATAATTCACTTTTAAAGGATATACTAAAAACCTATGTTGAAAAATGATGCATTTGATTCTGGATTTACATGACAACATTTGAAACAAGTGGTCTAGCTAATACAGGCAACCATGCAGAAATGGTTACAACATTCACAGAAATACCAGAGTAATTCTTGTCAACAGTGACTACTGAAGGTGAAGAAAGAATGAATAAGAATGGGTTCACAGTTTCAGTGTTGGTAACTTATTATTGAGTTCATGTTTACAAAATCAGGTTTCTTCCCAGCAAAAGCATGTAAAATATTTTCACTGGCACAAAAGAGACTGTATTCTGTTAGATACATGTAGTATTGAAAATCCACCTTGACATTAAAAAAAAGTCTAGAAAGAGTAACTGCATTTTCCTCAGTAACTCGGTTTTATTATATTTTAAAGTCCAGGTAAGAACTCTGGGATCAGTTTATTTTCTATAACACCATGGCCTTTTTGACCCATCATCAACCTTCCAAACAAAATATAAATAAAGAAGACCCTCCAAATAAAATATAAAACAAACCCCCCATTCCTAAACAACAACAAAATGTTGAGCAAACAACTCAACAATTTTTTAAAAAGTGTGAAGACACTGGTAACGTTATTTTCACTCCAATCACTTAACTGATCTGAATGAAGGGATCACGAATGCTAAGTGTTTCTGTGGCTCCCAGCGAATCCAACGTAAAGAATCGAAGGAAAGCTCTGGGCCGTGGGCCAGGCAGTGGAAGTGCTCGGTAGATGCAGCATTGGGTGAGCAGCACCCTGTCGCTGGAAAGCTGCTACACGTCGCTGGGGGACCGCGTTCGCTGGGAGAGGCTAGAGGGGATGCAGCCGCAGCAAATGAGGCAGAGGGCTTTCTGGATCTCTTGGTTCCTGAAGGCATAGATGACAGGGTTGATGATGGAATTGTAGGTGGCGGGCAGGAGGGTGGCGTAGGTGTAGATGGTGGGGTAGGTGTAGTCAGCTATCAAGGAATAGAGGGTAAAAGGCATCCAGCAAGCAGCAAAGGTGCCCAGGATGAGGGCCAGGGTGGAGACCCCTCTGCGGGTGGTCACGTAGTGCGAGGTGGCCAGGAAGTGGTGCTGCAGGGCTATCTGGTGGGCGTGCCGCATGACGATCTTGCAGATCTGGATGTAGAGCTGAAGCATGAGCGCGAACATGAAGAGGAAGGAGATGGAGAGGACCGCCGTGTTGTTCTTGGTGAGAGGCCGGACCACGCTGCAGGTGGACTCGTCTCTGAGGCAGTTCCAGCCCAGGATGGGCAGCAGCCCCAGGCAGATGGAGGTCCCCCAGAGCATGACAAGCATGACATAGGTGAAAGTGACCGTCCTCTCTGAATGGTATGTCAGAGCATAGTACAGGGAGAGATAGCGGTCAACAGTGATGGCCAGCAAGCTGCAGACGGAGGCAGAGAAAGAGGCCACAATGAGTCCTATGGTGACCAGCCTGGTGGCTTCCGACTGAAGCAGGTAGGCAAAAGCAAAATTGACGATGAGTCCGACGCCGGCCAGCAGGTCTGCCAGGGCCAGGCTGCCTATCAGCAGGAACATGGGTGCGCGGAGGCTGGGGTTGTGGAGGATGATAAGGACCACGATGGCGTTTTCACAGGAGATGAGCGTTCCTGAGGTGCACAAGACAATGTCCCAGGGGTTCACCACGAGCTCTGGCTCTGGCTCTGGCTCTACACCCGGAACCCGGGAGGAGGCGGCAGCTGAGACGTTCTCCACAGCAGCGCCGGCATCTAAGTAATCCCGGAGCCAGCCGCTGACATTGGCCTTCGGGTCTCCGTTCATTTTAACCCCTGTCTTCTTCAACAAAAAGACAGTCTTTTAATGGGCAGGCACAGCAGGGGGACAGTCCAAGATCATGCAAAACTGCACAGAAGGCCAGCCCCTCTCCACACACTGCTACCCAATGCCACGAGCTCCGGGATTTGAAGCTCACTATGAAACATGCCGTGTGGCGTTGGGGAAAACACAGGAAAGGACCTCAAAACACGGCTGCCAGCGAGGCGGGTCCCCAGGGGCGGCGCGGCGCCTGTGCTGAGTGCGGGAGACACGCCACCCGCTCCCGCAGCCCAGACCGCGCAGCTACTGGCCCTCTGGCTGCGGGAGCCCCGCACACCGCCCAGTCACAGCCCGGAGCCCGGCTCCTCCAAACGGGGTATTTGAATCGTCCGGCTCCATGGGGCTCCCACCCTCCCAAACACATCCCCGGGCGCGTGCACACGCTCACCCACACCCCAGCCGGAACAAAGAGGGGTCCCGGCTTCCCCCGTGTGCACACAAGGCCGGGGGAGAACTGGGGGTGCAGAGACAGACAGACAGACAGACAGACACACCGACCGACTGATGCTCAGACTTCGCAGCCTCTGCCCTAGTGGCGGGGACAGAGCGGGCGCTGGCCCGCGGCCCGCGGGGCGAGGGTCGTCCAGGAGGGTCACCTTGGCGCGCGCAGGCCGAGGGGCTCCTCCGGGGCGTGCGCGGCGCGGAGAGCGGGTGGCAGGCGGCGGCGGCGCGGGGCGGGGCGGCGGCCGCGGGGGAGGCGGCGGCCGGGGGCGCGGCGCCAGGTGAGCAGAGGCGCCAGGTGAGCGGGGAGCGGGGCCCGCGCACCCGCCTCCCCGCCCGCCCACCAGCCGGGCTCAAATGTGCCCGCCGGCGAGCCCGCCCGGCTCCGCGCCCGCACTGCGCGCTCCCGCACACCGGAGCCCGGGATGCAGGCGCGCGACCCCTCGGGCTGGAGGCGGCGTACCCCGTGCGAAGAGCGCCCCGCGCCGCCCTCAGGGAGGGAGAGGATGGATGTGAAGAAATGCGCCCTCACCCTCCCCGCCCGCCGCCCGCCGCCCGCATCCCGCTCCCGCAGGCGTCCCAGGCTCGCACGCACCGGGCGGGCGGGGGCGCGGGAGCGCAGCCTGGGAGCCGCCTGACCTATTTCATGCCTGAGGTCTCCCTGGAGAGTCCCAGTCTCCGGAGGCCACTTCTCCCCGCCTCTCCCTAAACTGCCACCTACATTCCCGGTCAAAAGAATGGCTTAGGGCGGTGTTCGGGATTCACAGCCGCGTTTGGGGTGCACAGGACGGAGAGGCAGAGCTTAAAGCAGCAAAATGCTCGGCCACCTATTCTAGAATTTCCCTTGACCACTCTGCATCCCCATTCCAAAGGGGTCTCCTTCGTAAGTGTGTCCTGGACCTGCTTCATTAGTCACTGTGCCCGGAACATTTGTCTAACTGGATATAGGGTGCGGCCATGGGCCTCATCCTTAGTACCATCAAATGGCACGTATTAAATGCTCCTCGAGCTGTGTTTTCGGGTGGAAATTATTTACTGAGTTCCTGCAGAAGCTTCCCGCCGATGCTGGCCCCAAACCAATTCATTTAGGCACTGGAGTAACAGTGCTAATTTATTCTTCCATTTTAACACATCGATTGGTTCTAAAATTAAGAACCTGATAGTGGGCTGCTCTTATGAGCCTATTTCTCCTCTGGAAAAAAAAAAAAAAAAAAAAAAGGACAACAAAAAACCACCACCACCACCAACAACAAAACAAGGCACCTAATAGATCTTAAATTTAAAGATGAGTTCCCAGTGTAAAGATGGGAGAAGGAAAAGGCATGATATTCTGGTCTTCCCCTGTCAGCAGTGAAGGTTTTTCCAACTACCTTTCTTCACACTCACTGAAGGGCTCCTGCACAGTAGAGATGGTCTGCAGGACACAGGACCCCAAACTCCTCCCCCTGGAGCTCACTGCCTTTCTTACCCCAGCCTTGCAGGCTCATCCACCTTAGCATCCCCTTCTCCCTTCTCCACACCTATCAATCAACTCTAGCTTCTGCAAGATCTCTTCGGGTCTCCTCTCCCTGCATGCTAGTTCACAACTACAAATCAGAGGCTTGGGGGTAGGGTCCAGATTCTGTGTTTGCAATCCTCTCTCCCAGTGATCATAATGATGCTGGCCCATGGGCCACACTTGGAGAAGCAAGATTCTATGGAGTTTTAAGAATAGCTTGTGCCTGATGGAGAGCCATCGGCCACCTGTACCTGTGGGGAACCATGCTAGTGCTGAGCCTGCCAATTCAGTAAGATGGGGGCTCTCTACTCACAGACACATGCAACCACAATGACACCAGGCAGCACATGCTGTAATAGAGGGATGTACATCTTCCTCTCCAGTGCTATGTGCTGAATCAAAGTACTTGTAGGAAATAGTGATGAGAAATAGCTGTTTAAAACACACCCAGCAGTTCCCGCACGCTGCAGTCCAAACTCCCCGCCAAAACATCAGGAGCCTCACAGGGCAGGCCGTTTAGGGAAAGCACCAGCCGGACCCTCTTCTAGTTGATAACACTGACACAGGCCCTGACCTGCAGAGCTCCCAGTAGTGAATTTATTCCCTGTTTAATGTCTTTGGAAATAAGAAAGGGGCAAAGAACTGAGGGTTGGGCAAGTGGAAAGGTAGTGAGGTGGTGGCAGCGGTATGTGTGTTTCAGCAGTGAAACCCGGAAAGAGTTTAAGGAAGAAACAGGGCAATTGGCTGTGCATTCACAGTCCTGCTGTCCCCTTCCCTTTGAATGCTTACTTGTAACTAAAAGAATGCCAACTTCTACTGTACTCCTATGTCTGTATTCATTGGTGTATTTGTTTGGACTTTTGTGGCCAAGGGGCACAAACCCAATTCTAACTATCTCAATAGCTTAGGAAAACATGGGTGTTGTCTGGCATGGCTGGGAAGGACCCGTACAGTAATTCAAAGAGAAGAAGGAGAAGCTGTGGGAACAGATGTCTACCCGTGTGCTGAGACTCCCGGTCAGTCCCTGTCCCTGACATATTTCCTGTCTTTGCCAGCCTCAAACTGTCTTCTCCTAGTCAAGCATCTCTCATGCAGCCGTCAAATCAGCCCAGGCAGCCCCTGGTTTGCAGGTTGAGACAACTCCCTAGGTGGTAAGAGGAATTCCCAAAGAACTGGCCAGCCTGGGGTGGGCCCAGCCCCGAACCAGCCATGTGGCTAATGGGATGGGACGGATCAGTGGCCAGGCCTGAATTGTGCATATGCGTTTCCATCTGAACTTCACCGAATGGGCATTTCCCTAGAGGGAAAGGTGAAGTGGACACGGGGTGGAGAGAGACTGGGTGTCCTCCCAGCCTGGAATGTGGTGGGAAGACAGGTTTTCACGGCCTTCTGTAATGCAGTCAAGAAGTAGCTGTCTGCAAAGCTGCTTCTCAGTTTATTTACCACCATCACAGGATGCTATAGCAGATGCCTCAGTATGTGACATATATTGTCTTTTCATCACTTATCTTTTCTGTCACTTTTTAAAAATAATTTTGGCAAGAAATTGTAAACCTAAACCATTCAAGCATGATCTGGCATCTTCACAGCCTATACTATCAGTTACTGTTGTTAGGATAAAAGCTCTGTGCCCACCTTAATCTACACAGTATCTTCGCCAACCTCACCCGGTATCTGCATCTGCTAACCCCTCTTAGTAATTGAGTGTGTACGTCACGGGGCTGTCCAGGTTACTGGCTGGAGCAAGTCCGAACCCAAGCCAGTCCTGCTTGGTGTCCATGGTGTCAAAATGTTACTAGCCAGCTTCCTTCCTGCTTGTGGCGATGATTACCAGTCGGTTTTGCTCTATGTGTTTAATTGGTGTTCTGACCTGGATCAGATTGACCATACATTCTTCTGCCCAGCCAAGGGTCTTTGTCATGCCTGAGAGTAAATCATGACTCTAGGTTTAAAGGTAAAGTTTTAATAATTCTTTATCTTACAGAAAATTTTATTGCAGCAAGTGCCTATTTCAGAAGTATACAGTATGATGAAGTGACAACCGATAAATTTAGCCATCTCGAGAAATAGAACCTTACTGGCTTTTTCTTGCCCCCTCCTACTGTGTTTCCCCGAAAATAAGACATCTTCCGAAAATAAGACCTAGCGCATGGAAAGATAAGACATCCCCTGAAAATAAGACCTAGCACAACTTTGGGAGAAAAAATTAATATAAGGCACTGTCTTGTTTTCGGGGAAACAGGGTAGTTGTTATCCACATGGGGAGAGGAAAACCACTATTCAACATTCAAACACCATAGGTTAGATTTACCTGGGTTTGAACTTTACATAAGTGGAATCATACACCACCTACACTATTGTGCTGCCTTCTTTTTCTCACCATGATTTCTGTAAAGTTTCACCTTTTTAATTGCTATGTATTATTCTATTGTAGAATATGCCACAGTTTTTAATCCATCCTCATCCTATTCATTGACATGGGGTTGTTCTCTAGTTTTAACTATTAGGAATAAAATCACAAATATCTTTGTATATATTGTGTGATGTTCATCTCTATATATAAAAGCCTAAGTGACCATTGCAACCGAAACAACTGAATGGACAACTGAACAGCTGCCTGGGCAACAAGGGTGGGGGGGCTTAGTGAGGGATGACCAAATGACTGAGAGTGGGCTATGTGGGGCAACCAGGCCAGCAGGAGGGGGGCAGTAAGGAACAACCAGGCCAGTGGAGGGGTGCGGGGGGGAAGACCAGGCTGGCAGGGGAGGGAGGGGGAGGGAATGGGCTGATGTGGGTGACCAGGCTGGCAGGGGGCACAGTTGCGGGTGACCAGGCCATGAGGGGGGGGGGTGATCAGTTAGAGGTGATCAGGCAGGTAGGTGGGTGAGCAGTAAGGAGCCAGTGGTCCTGGATTGGAGAGGGTGAATTTCATGCACTGGGCCTCTAGTATGTGTATATTTCAGTTGGGCATGTCCCATAGGATGAAGACTTTCTCCATCAGAGTATATTTTCATGTTTAATTCTCTGTTAAAACAAACCTGGCTGCTATTTAAGGACACTGAGGTGCCTTCAAAAAAATCACAACACATCTGTCCTTTCCCCTTTATAAGTTCCTCTAAACTTTGAATAGAGGAGGGAGATATTTCATGGGAAAAACAAAGACATAAAGAAAGAAAGGGAACATCACTGAAAATGTTTAGTCTGAGAGTCTGTGAGAAAGGGGAGCTCCTTTGTCAGTGCCAACACTGCCTCATTTCTATATATGCTTTTGTGTTTTTAAAATTGTATTAAATATGTTCTCCTGACTATGAAATAATACATATTCAGTACAGAAATTCTGGAGCCTGCAGCTAAAAATAAAAAGTAAAACTACCTGTAGTCTCACTTCCATAGATAGCACTCGGAACTTCTGTTAATATACACTTTTAATGCGTTTATTTGGGATTTTTTTCTTTTGGCAGACTAAGTTACTTCCAGAAATATTTTATTCTCATTGTTGCACAGAGCTACAGTTTTTCCTTTTCTTTGGATCTGAGCTGCTGGCTGGTCTTGTCTCTGTGCCTTACGATGGTCCCAGGGATAATCCTAGTCACCTTGATGGTCACAGCCTCCTCCTCCTCCTCCCCTTCAAACCCCTGCTCTGGCCTTGCCTCCCTCTCTTCCCACTGCCTCGCAGTCCTTGTGGTTCACTAAATAATGGCCCCAAAGAGGTCCACGTCTTAATCTCTGGACCTGTGACTCTTCCTTACATGGCAAAAGGAACTTTGCAGAAGTGTTTACGCTAAGACTTTCCAGATGGGGAGATTATTCTAGGTTATCCAGGTTAGCCCTAAATACTAGTATAGGGCTACAAAGGTCCTTCTAGGAGGGAGGCAAGGTAATCAGAGTCAATAGGAGCTGTGAGGACAGAAGCAGAGGGAGAGAGAAGATTTGAAGATGCCGCACTGCTGGCTTTGCAGAGAGAGGAAGGGGACTGGGAACCGAAGGCTGTCGGCGCCTCTGGCAGTTGGAAAGGGCAAGGACACAAATTCTCTCTGGAGCCTCTAGGAAGAACATATACTTTTTCCAGAATAAACTTGTGGATTTTAAGAAATGGATACACCATTATTAATTACAATTCATAGTTTCCAGCTCAATGTTACGCATGCTACGGGTTTTGGCAGATTTGTAATGTCATGTCTCCTCCATTACAGTCTCACACAGAGTGTTTTCACTGCCTCGAAATGCCCTGAGCGCCCCTCTCCCCACTCTCCCCTCCCTCCACACTCAACTCTATCACTGATCTTTTTATTGTCCTTTTAGTTTGTCTTTCCCAGAATGTTGTAGAGTTGGAATGCTATAGTATGAGTCTTTTCAGACTGGCTTCTTTCACTTACTAACACAGGCACGGCCCCTGGCTGCAGGAGGTGGAGAAACCTCTTGGTGGAATCCAGAGATCTTTTCTCACCTGAACATCGAGCATCAGAGGCATGGGAGCAGCAGGAGGGGGACCCCGTGTCCCTGCCAGGGCCCCACTTCCGGGCCAGAGTTTCCAGCTGGCTAGCTGGGGGCAGGGGAGGAAGAAATGGACGTGTGACAATGGCACAGGCTGAGCTTAAAATACCTCCTGGGGGACTCACAAATCATTAGAAGTCTCTTTGAGGGTACCTACTTTTTAGCGGTGAAACTGGTGGAGACGTGGCCCACTATTTTTAGGGTGTAAAAAGGGAGTGTTCACCTGGAGCTTCACTGGGTGGTAAACAAGAGAGCGCATTCTTGTCCAGGCTGGAACAAGGACTGCCATCCCAGTGCAGGCATCGCCACTGTGAACAGGAGCGCGCTGCCTGCACAAGGCTGCCATGCGCCATTGGTCAGAAATCCTGCAAATTACCTGCTTGGGCCTTGACTCTCTTGCTATGTTTGGGCAAGAGCCCAGAATAGAAGCAGAGCAATCAGGCTTGGTATTGATTCTGTGAATCACTACAGACCAAGCACTGTTCACACAGCCTAAGCACGCTGCTTTGGAGACGAAGAGCTAACCGTCCTGTGGGCCAGCTTGACAACAGCCTTCCTTTAGCAGAGCAGCATTCCCAGGACATCTATCACCCAATGTTCCAGGAAGTGTGTGTGTGTGTGTGTGTGTGTGTGTGTGTGTGAGAGAGAGAGAGAGAGAGAGAGAGAGAGAGGCCCCTCTTTTTTCCTGTGACCTCCGTTTCATTGGATCGGATGGACTTCCCTGTGGTTCGGAGGAAATGTGCACTGTGAGCAAAGACATAGCCTTTTCTCGGAGGAGGTTTTAAAATTCTGGTGCCCTCCCATGGTTGAGCCCTCTTTAAAAGAGGAAGTAGAAAGATAGTCAGAGAGCGGTCAGAAATAGGAAAACAGAATTTTGCTCATGCCCTACTTTGCCAATGTTCTTGTACTATATTAGGAGGCATAGGCAGCCCACTGCAATCAATTCATTTGAAGCGAAACATGATTATTTGGCTTGTTCCCCACCCTTCGGCTCTTGAAATCCTGACTTGAAATACAGGTGAGTGAAATGGGAGAAGGAAGAGGAGGAAAGAAAGGAATAACCAGGTTCAGCGTGCTGGCTCAACTCCCAGCCTTAGGCTGGCGCCTGCCTGCTATTCAAACCCTTCAGCAGCTCAAAGAGGCTGGGGATGCGAAACTTCTTCCCGGATTTCTGCAAGGCGTGTGCCCAGAGTGACGTGTGACCAGAGGAGCTCAGGCCGTGACCTGGCTGACAGTGGAGAATTATGGGTTCTGTATTCTGTCTGTGGATGGTGCCCGCCTAGCCCAGGGTAACATGTAGGCAGGTAATTAACACGTGCTTGGCTGGCTAATAGAGTTGACCTGTCCTGACTCTTGATCATTCTTCATTCCAGGCTCACATTTCTGATTGCTTGATAGTCACTGAGTTTACATCAATCACATAAGATTGCTGGTACCTGGACATTTGGATTTCTTGGGTCGGTAAAGCTCACCACCACCAGCGGCAATAAACAAGGGAGGCACTGACACGGGATTTCTAAATTTTTACTTTCCTGAGGTCACTTAAGCAAGCAAACTTCCAACGACTTTCACTATTACTTCATAGTAAAAAAGACGTTATCAGCGCACGCGCGCGCGCGCGCGCGCGCGCGCACACACACACACACACACACACACACACATGCACCCACAGCCACAAAGACATATCTCAAACAAAAGGAGCATGCTCTAAATGAAATGCATCTGGATTTATGAAAACTCACTGCCCGGTTCTGCGTTTTCTGAGAACACCCACTTTCAAGATGGGTGAGACTGCTACAGCTCTGCTTGGCCAGGGAAGGCTCTTGAGAACCATTGGTAGACGTGATGATGATTTTGCATCCACTTCGAGGAGTCAGAGCAGGGATTTAACACTTTTGATCAAATCAATAGGGAAACTGTGCAGGTAAAGTTTCAGACCAAGCTCAGGTCTCTCTCAGGCCCGCGGAGGCGTCGCTCAGCTCTCCAGGCTATAGCTGGCTGTGAGGAGGCCCTGCTCTTCACCTCGTGGGGGTTTGGAAGCACCCCAGCGCTACCGGCAGCCTGGTGGTGCTCTGTCAGGGGAAATGGCCAGCTGGCTGCCTCCCATAAAGCCTCACATTAATTTCTCTGCAAATTTACACTGGGTTAGGGAGATTTATATTAACCAGGCTGATACATTCTTGTCAAAATGCCAACTCTCTTCTAAATATTTTCTGTCTGAGAGCCAGGTATGAGCAGACCCATGTGACCTTGAACAAGTCAACATCTCACATGTATCCTTTATTTGTTAAATGGGAATGTTAACAGCATCTACCTGCTAGGGCTGGTATGTGCGTGACTCGGGATGAAGCACACAGCATACATATCCCAGCCTAGTGCAAAGAAAGCTAAGGGCTTGGAAATAATAGTTTCAATCATTATTAGTGTATTATCTCCCCGGCCTTCCATGTGAATCCTGTTATTTCAGTTGCATTGACCAGATATCTTGGTCTCCTCACTGGAGTCACTGCTTACAAACACCTAACCTGGCAGGATTTTCTGTTTACTGTCAAAACACATTTGGAATCTCTAATGGCCATAACTGGGAAGCAAGCAAGATGCTCTTCAGTAGCTGAGGGGATAAACTTTGGTACATCCAGACTGTGGAATATCATTCAGTGCTAGGAAAAAAAAAAAGAAAAGAAAAAAAAAAGCTTGCAAGTCACACAGAGATACAGAGGAAACATCAATGCATTTTACTAAGTAAAATAAGCCAACATGAAAAGTACTTCTAACCATATGGCATCCAGGAAAAGGCACAAGCTTGGAGACAATAAAAAGATCAGTGGTTGCTAGGGGTTTGGAGGTGGGAGGGATACGGAAGCAAAGCACAGAGGATTTTTTAGGGCCATGAAACCCTGTATTCTGTATGATATTGTAATGGTGGGTAAATGTCATTATACATTTACCCAAACCCATAGAAAGTACAATTCCAAGAGTGATCTTAGTGTAGACTGTGGGCTTTCTGTGACAATGACGTGTCAGTGTAGTTTCATAGGTTGTGGCAAATGCAGCTCTCTGGTGGGGTGCCGATAATGGGGGGGCTCTGCATGTGTGGGGGCAGGAGAATATGGGAACTCTCTGTACTTACTGCTCAGCTTGACTGTAAACCTAAAACTGCTCTAAAAAACAAAGACTGTTTTTTAAAAAATAGAGGAACACTGTAGGAGATAAACTCAAGGAAACAATCATTAAATAATCAAATAATCTTAAAAAGGAAAAAGCATACTACTTCTCACCTCCTCCACGGCCGCCACCTTGATGCTAATGGCTGTCATCACTCCCTGGGATGATCTCAGGAGCTTTCTGCTGCTTTCCTACATCTGCTCTCACGTCCATCAGTCTGTCCGTTCAGCTGCTGAGAGTGCACCTCAGTGAGATCAGGTTCCTCCTCACCAAGCCACTGCGGCACCTCACTTTCCCCATCCCCGGGGGCCACCTGGCTGCCCCTGCCTCCCTCGAGGCTTTCCTCAATTGTCACATTTTCAGTGAGGCCTCAGCCACCCTGTCTACACTGTTTACCCAACATTCACTAGTGCTTTTCCTGCACTGGGACTCGCCTGAGCACTTAGCACCACTGACATGCTAGGGATTTTATTTCTTTATCTTGCTGTTTATCTGTCTCCTGCTCTCAATACTAGCTCTGTTTGCTCCATTGCTGTACCTCTGTTGTCTAGAACACTGCCTGGTGCATAGAAGGGCCTTATTTCAGATGAAGGGTAATGGAATTTGGATGGGAAGTGAAGAGAACTAAGTTGCAAGGTTGGCAGCATGAGATCGCTTACAGCGAGCAGGATTGGTCTTCCCAATGAGCCTGGGAATTCAGTATCTGGTGCCAGCGCCTGGGCAGTGTTGGGTGGGACTCAGCCAAGGTTTTCCGTGCAGACTGATGAACTCCCTTCAGAGCAACATGTTCTTTCATAGATGGGGCCCAGCTCCTCTGCCAGGAGCTTGACTTCTTTGGACGCCGGGAATTGGAAAGAGGCACAAGTGGCTGGGTCATGCTTTATTGCAAAGAAAGCAGCCAACAACCGGCTGGTCAGTGGCATGTTAACATAAGTCAGTTACATAAGGGTGTGCCTGCGCAGTTCATACAGTGACACTGCTGAGTCATTGCTCTGGTGCATGCATATGGCGAATGAGTCTTTCATATCCAATGGTCAGGGCCTCACCATTGCTAAACTATGGGGTCAGATTTGAGACAAATTTTGCTCCCTTCAAAACCCTTTTGTTCTTTTCAAGAGACTGCCTTGATGTCAGCAGAATTACAGATGGTGGCCATCTTCTCCCTGTCTTGTCCCTCCAAAATTCATGTAGTGAAGTCCTAATCCCCAGCACCTCAGAATGTGCCTATATTTGAAGATAGGACCTTCAAGGAGGTGACGGAGTTAAAAACGAAGTCTTTAAGGCGGAGTCTTAATCCAATCTGACTGGTGTCCTTACAAGAAAGACGATTAGGACACAGACACACCCAGGAAGGAGGACCAAATGAAGACAGGGAGAAGATGGCCACCTACCAGGCAAGGAGAGAATCAAGCTTTCCGACACTTTCCCCGTGGACTTCCAGCCTCCAGAACTGAGGGACAGGCAATAAATTCCTGTTGTTTCAGCCACCTGGTCTGTGGTACTTCGACATGGCAGTCCTCACAGCACAAGACAGGTATGAGCAGATAGACACACGCCTAACAGAAAATCAAGCTTTTCTGGAACTAATCTAAGTAGAGTTTTCCAAACTGTGTTTCAAGGAACATCATTATTGCACAAGACGCTAGTACATGCTTGAAAGGTGCAGTGCGTGCTGTGGATGTTGTGACATGCCTCTGGCCTCTCAGAGCACACCAGGCAGCTTCTAGAGCCCAGCACTTGAACCTCTTGCCTGAAGACTTTCTTGAATCTGACTTTCCTTGCCACCTGCAGTGCTGGCTGGGCATAAATGCCAGAAAACCTACGCTCTTCGAGCGGCCATCTACTGATGGCTTGTGGGAATTGGTGTATTAATACCTCAGCTCCCTCTCTCCTCAGGTCACAGCTAAGTGGACTAACAAATTGGCATAATCTTTTCAGACTGAGGAAGGCCCACAGCCTAGATGATGCATATATTTCTCTGGCTGCGCTGTCTACCCAGGTCCAGGCTGCCAAGCACTCCGGAGTGATCAAGCTTGCTTTACTAATATATTGCTTGGAGAATTCCAACTCATGCTCTCAAGTTTGTTTCCTTTTGATTAACCAAGTCCCTGGAGTATGTTTTACTCTGACTCTTAGCAGACTCAAGCTCATTACTCACAGTGGGGATGTGTTAGTCAGCTTAGACTTCCATGACAAAATGCCACAGACCAGGTGGCTGAAACAATAGAAATTTATTTCCTCACAGTTCTTCAAGCGCAAAATCTAAGATCACAGTTCTGGCAAAGCTCAGTTTCTGGTGAGGATTCTCTTTTTGGCTTGTATGTGGCCTCCTGCTCACTAAGTTCTCACAAGTTTCTGGTATCTCTTCTCTTAAGGACACTGATCCTATCAGACCAGGGCCCTACCCTTACGGCCTCATTTAACCTTAAGTATTTCTGTGAAGGCGCTATCCGCAGCTGCAGCCACACGGGGGTTAGTGACCCAAACCTGAAGTCCTGGGGGTACACACATTCAGTCCAGAACAGGTAACGTACTTAAAAAACATACAAAGCTATTGCCTGCTTTCTCTTTCCTGACTCCTCCACTCATACCAATGATTCCTGGGATCGCATCCAAAATCAATTACTTATGCTAAATCTTTGTCTCAGAAAATTAATGCCCGTGGAGCTGCTGTCTGCCAGTGACTCATGAGTGTTGGTGACTGAATGTCAGATCCCTGTCGGTCTCGGGGTCACATTTAAGTGGACCTACAAATTGGCATAATCTTCTCAGTGAGGAAAGCCCGCAGCCCGGGTGACATGTAGCTTGTTCTGGTTTGCTGCCCACTTGGGGTCAAAGGTCTGGGGGAACCCAAACCGAGACATTCAGGCTGAATGCTATATGTCCTTTGGGAGAACGATAGCTCTTAGCAGCATATTAACGACTCCAAGAACTCTTCCATAAAGAACCATTTCACCGAGTTTAACAGAGGGTTTCTCACAGACTTCCTTAGCCAGAGAATCCTTTCTTAGCTCCCTTAGAATGTTTTTGAACACTTCCCAGAATTTATTTGGAAGTGCTGCCGTAGGGTGGGTGAAAGTCAGAAGCACGTGCGGTTGGTTTGTTTTATGTTGGTGGGTGGGTGAGCAGGGGTTGGTCCCTGTGGGTGGAGGGACAGAAGTGAGGGCAGAGGTCGGGTCTGTCTGCACTTGGCAATACCGGCCACCAGCATTCACCCAAGGCATTGGGCTAGAGGCTACCAATACAGGCACAAAGGACATGACTCCTGCCCTCGTGGGCTCACAGGGAGGTGAGAGAGAAAGAGGAGGAAGGAGCAGCGATGACAGTGCAGTAACCTGTGACTGCTCTGTGCCTGGCTCTCCGGGACATTAATGAGAGAGGAGGGGGGGGGGGCACCTACCTGCCTTGGGCTAATCCCCCAATACTTCAGAGACGCTTAAGCTCTGGTCATCGGTTGTGACAATGCTTCGTTCATTTGTTCCCAGATTTATTAAAATTTCAGTTAACTGTTTTTATGGCCCCTAAAATGCCTCCTTCATTTCTCCTGAGATGAATCAGATTAAATGATGCTGAGATAATATCTTCAGTTGAACGTCGAATTGCTCATATTCATATCCAACTATTTAAAAGTGTTATTTATGGGCTAATAATTTTCCTATTAAAATTAAGTGGCATGAAATTTGAATTAGCTCAATTGAATTCATTTCCTTCTCTAATGTATTTATCCACGACTCAGAGGAGTCTGGGCAAAGGCTATCTTGGCTTTGTTCAAAAAGACACTTTCAGCCCTAGTCTCCCTAATTTGGACTTTGAAAGTACCTCTGGACCTAGAAAAAATGAAAAAACACTATTTGTCACCCTTAGTTTACTTAGCTGGGAAACAGGGATTAAAATAATACCATTTCATAGGGTTTGTGTTTTTGAGATTAAGTTAATTGGTGATGTGAAGCACTCGGAGCAGGGTATGACCCACAGAAGGTGCTCATGAAGTACTTAGCAGTGAGACACTGTTATCAGTGCTGAGAGTCTCCATTCAGGCACAGTGATAAGCACCTGAATTCAGGTCCCAGCTTTGTCCCTAACCTGAGGGTAAGCCAGGTCTCCTCTTTTTCTTTGAGTCTAGAGGCAGCCACACCTTTCCAGGTTGGAAGAGGACAGAGTGGCTGACAGGTGAATCCCCGTGGTTGTGCTGCCTCCTGTGGTGTGAAAGGGCAGTGGGCCTGGGTTTTCCAATCCCAGCACGTTGAATATCATGCAGGCCCCCAGGATAGAAGGAAAACAAGGTAGCAGGTTGTTACACGAAGCAATTGCTTGAAGGTTTCAAAGCCAAGGTCCATGCTGTCTTCCTGTGGTTCAGCCCGGTGCCTGAGCCACCACCCCATGCTAAGAGGAGGGCTCGCTGACCAGGCTGGAACTAAAGGGGTCCAGTGTCCCACTGGACGAGCAGAATATTCTCACCTGCCGACATCAATGCCCACGAGATTCCAGACTCTTGAGCAGCACCAGTTCCAGGGTCTGCAAACCTCAGGGTGATAGACATAGACATTACAGTGGGAAGGAACCAATGAGACCACCGCTTCAGCCCCTTTCAGTCATAGAAGAGGTGAAAAAGCCAGCAAATGACTCAGTTCCTCACTCCTCTCTGTGCTCCTCCCTGCCCAGGCCCTGGGCCCTGATCGTGTATCGCTGAGGACTGAGCTCCCGATTCCCTTGACGTGGATCCTGTGGGACTTCAGGGGGAGGAGGGGTTTTAAATCAACCTCAGTCAACCAGATTTACCATCATGCCAGGATGTGGTGGCTTTTTATGACAACGATACCAATGACAAAGGTAATAAGACAGTGAATTTCCAAAACAACTAATAAATCCCAGCTCATCTTGAAGGTTTATCCCTCAGTCAGTTCTTTGTTGAGAATCACAACCCTGGGGTAGGCGTGCTGATTCTCAAACTGCCCTTGTGATTATTAGCAGATGATGAAATCAGTGAGCACAATTTCTTAGAAAATAAAATAAATTATCAAAGAAGCATCACAAGAGTTTTTCATAAATATTTTTTCCCCAATTCTATATAAACATACAAAAATGTATAAACTCTCTGAGTAGCAATCAGCTTAGCAGTGGGGTGTGGTCAGCATAATTCAACACACACTGCCATGGCCCATCCATTCTTTTCAGATGAAGACACACAGCCCCGTGGATGGGTCGCGCTGCTCACGTTCACCAGCTGAGTGTTAGGAAGAGGCACCACTTGTGCGCAGCTCAGGGACCCAGAGTGTGCTCTGCGGGCCTGGCTGTCTCCATCTCCATCCCAGCACTGTACTGTCACCTCCGGTCAAAGATTACTTTCCTTTAGCAAATAGTATGTATTATTGCAAGGAAATGGACTAACACATTTTAGAAAAGTTTACTATGAGGGTTAACATATAAGGGGTTTTCTAGTGAATGCGGCATCATTTAGAAAAGAGGCCATCGATTAGAATAAACCCATCTCAGTCTCTGAGGATTCTAGTTGATTAACATTTTCATGGCTGACTGTCCCTCCCTCCTGTCCCCCTGCCCTGCTTTTTAGCATTATGTTGAGCACACATGTCACCTGAATCTGGCTTAGAATTGCCTGTGTGGAGGGAAAATTACTGCTTTCCTGCTGTGCTGGGAGGAGTCACAGTGAGGAGCTGAGTATTACAGGAACCGGATTTTGATCCAGTTTGGAGGAGCGTTCTTGACCTCCAGTGCACAGTGGCTTAGTCCAGACATTGACCAGTCCGACGGAGCAGCCTGCACAACGTGGGCCAGCAAACTCGGATATGTTTTGACCTTTGGAGTTCACATCTAGCTCTACAGCAAACTAACTGAAAAGTTCTTAATCTCATTAAGCCTCGTGACAAATATTTCTTCAAAGCCTACTATGGGCCAGGCACTGTGTGAGGAGAAGGAGTTGAGCAAGGCCGTGCCTGCTGTCATGGGGCTTAAACTCTACCAGGGAAGAGGTTCATCACACAAACGGTCATTTAGTTATAACTGTAGTGAATCATCAAAGAAGTATTATAAGGTTAATAAAAAAAGAAACATTAAGTAACATATGGTTATTCAATAAGAGAACTCTATGGAGTTAGTCAATAAAGGAATACCTTAGGGCACTGTCATCACTGGAGAACAACAGAAATCACTTTGAGGAGGCGACTTTTGAGGTGATATCTGAAGTAGGGACAGCCAGAAGAGTGGAGGAGGTGGGGAGAGCATTCCAGGCTGAGGACAGCATGTACAAAGGGCCTGAGGTCACAGGGTGTTGTGCATGCAAAGATGGGAGGGGGCAGTGTAAGTGGAGGAAAAGAATGGGGCAACATTCTAAGTCCAATGGATTTCAGTAACAGGAAAATAATACCTTCTTCTCTGCAGAGCTGCTGGGAAAATTAAACAAATTAAGGTATCTAGTGTAGATGAACTAGAGTGTATGCGTGTGCACTTGTGCATGTACACACACACACACACACACACACACACAGCTATTATTAGGAGAATACTTGATGATTTACCAACCATAGTTGGAAGCCCTTATTTTTGGACCACACTAAGATTTCTGTGGCCAGTGTTTCCCCCCACAGACTCTCAGATGATAGCATCAGTATCACCCACCAAGTTTCCTAGGCCCCGACTCTGGGAGACATCCCGATTCCTCGCTTTGCCTTGCATCTCACATTTCACCCATCAGCACCTCTATCTCCAACATTACATCTTCCAACTCTCCACCTTGCTATATGCAGATCACTGCCACTATATGCAGATCACTGCCACTCTCATATCCAGCACAGACTTGGGGCAAGTTCTCTGGGAAACTAAATTGGGAGTTGTGTGCAGGAAGTTCATTGGGACCCACACCTTCTCAGGTGACCACAAAGAAAGTAGGGCTGAGCAAAGGCAGAGAACGAAGGTTTTGCAATAGCAGAGGCCTCTGCCAATCCCCTGAGGTGCTCTGGATGGCTCTGGGTCACCCCAAATCAAGGCAAGAAGCCCAGGCCTTTGCTCTGCACTCCTCCTAGACCAGTTACTGGCTGTGGCTGCCCCTGGGCAAGGAAGCTCTCCCAGAAGCAGCTCAGCTGTGTGTCCTAGGTCAGGCCCTCCAGCTGGAGAGGCAGACACCCTGCTCGGTCCCTCCCTGAGTGGGGTCAGGCAGATGAAGGCCAGCTCACCCCACAATTGGGTGAGATAGCATCCTCTGTGTCCACCTCTCACCCTGTGGGCCTGGCCACTCTCCTCAGCTCCGGGCAGCCCTCTGCGTTCCACAACAGCATGCTCTGCCCTCATGCTGCTCACCCTGGTCCACAGACAACTGCATAGAAAGATAGGGCTCACGGCTGGCAAGTGCAGTGGTGGTGGCAGGAGCCTCTCCTGCCTCCGTGGCAGCGCTAAGGAGCAGCGAGCAGGCAGGCAGTAAGGAGCAAGAAGTCCTTGACTGTGAGGGATTTCCAACTGTTGGCTTAGGACCAGCACTGACCACCAGGGGGCAAACGCACAATGTAGGAGCTGCCCCCTGGTGGTCAGTGCACTCCCACAGCCAACCTCCTGTGATCCCTCCCCTGGCCAGCCACCCCAATTGGTCCTGATTGGCCCAATCGCAGGCCAGGCCAAGGGACCCCACCTGTAAACCAATTCGTGCATTAGTTTCATATAAAGAATTACAGAGTTACTTTAAAACAGGGGTTGCCACTGTTTTAAATCACACAGATTTAAAATCCCACAGATTCTGATTTCATTGGACTGGCTGTATGGGCTGGGCACTGGGGTTTTAAAAATCTCCCAGGTGATTCTACGCGTAGCCACGGTTGAGAACCAGTTCTGTGAGAGGTTCAGTGGTGAGCTACCTGGAGGAGAACTCTGAGCATTGTGAAGGGTCACCGCTCAGCCCACCAGAGTGGACACGGAGGCAGAGCCAGCCGGGAGGCCTGGCATGGAGGCATCTGAGGTCAATTGGATCTTCACGGAACTGAGCAATTTGCCTACAACAAAGTTCCCTGGCTCCCTCGACATGGTGTCTGGTGTTATTTATCATGAAGATGGTTGAGAAAAAAATTCCAAATAAATCCAGATGCACCTGTTTCTATAAATGATACTGTGGCCTACTTTTCTTGAAGCTGAGAGTCGCTTGGTCCCTTTTCACAAAGTCTTTGCTGCTATAAATTAAAATGTCCACACACAAAAACGAATTGTACGAGACCAAATGGAAGACTTTCTTTGCAGCGGTCATGAGCTCCCTTTTTCTTTCTCTTGCCTTTGGGTTGTAGGTTTATGTCAATCTCTTGCTTGATCACTTTACACTCATGTTAGCCCTTGAAGCAGAAAATAGTTCTGTAAACAAGAGTTATCTTTGTTTGCATCAGCAATTCTTTTTTCTACATGTGGTAAAAATACACAATACGAATGTACGGTTAGTAATGACCTGAACATTTCAGTGGTGTTGCTCACTCTCACACTGCCGTGTAGCCATCGCCACTGTCCATCTTCACAGCCCCTCCCCTCCTCCAGCAGAAGCCTCGTCCCCATCAAATGCTCACTCTCCATCCGCCTCCCCCAGGCTTCGGCCCCCACCATCTACTTTCTGTCTCTATGGATCTGACTGCTCTAGTGACCTCATATAAAACAAATCATAACAGCATTAGTGTCTTTGTGACTGGCTTATTTCACTGACCATAATGTCTTCAAGTTTCAACCATGTTGTCACATGCGTCAGATTTTTCTTCCTCTTTTAAAAGGTAGCCTTTTTAGTTTTAATTTTTAATTGTGGTAAAATACACAAGATTTAGCCTTTTCAAGTGCACAGCTCAGTGGTGTTAAGTTCATAGACATGGTTGTGCAACAGACCTTCAAAATCTTTATCTTGCAAAACTAAAACTCTGTCCCCACTAAATAGCAACTCCTAATTCCCCCTTGGCCCAGCCCCTGGCAGCCAGCATCCTACTCTCTATGTGGAATTGACTACTCTAGATGTCTCATACAAGTGAAACCATACAGTATTCGTCTTTGTGTAAATGATTTATTTCACTTAGCCAAATGTTCTCAGAGTTCATCCATATTGAGGCACAAATGTGTCAGAATCCTTCCTTCTTAAGGCTGAATAGTGTTTCATGTATATACCATATATACCAGTTTTTGTTTATTTATTCATATATCAATTGGCACTTAGATAGCCTCCACCGTCCATTGTAAGTAATGCTGCTTATTTGGTTGTACAAATAAGATAAATAATTCTTGAGTGAATTGCGTGGACCATAGAGCCATAGCTCACCACTGAGGCTGTCCAAGAGATGTCACACCAGCACTGCCAGTGGGTGAAACAACTTCAGAATGCTAGGTGAAGTTGTTTTGAAGATTTATATCCTGACATGAACAGTTGTGTATAACTCCAGGCAGCTGCAGAAAGTCACTTGCCACCAGAAAGCAGTTCTCATGGAGTCTTGTGAGATCGGTTGCTTAGGAACCTGCCTGATTAGTCAATGAGTGAGGGGTGAGAGAGTTGCTCTCTGCCTGAAATGTCCCTTTTAGTGTTAGCTCTTTAAACATGGGAGGCCCTATGTATTTTTTGTAAGTGGCTCATATTGTGGAGTCTGCAAAGCTGTTTAAGACATAAACCTGTTTTAAGCAGAAGAAAGAAAGAAGGTGTAATAATAGATTTTTATAGAGTGAATCAGAAAACTAGGAATACATGTCCATGATCATTAGGTATAATTCCAAAGTTCCCAAACTGAGAGGTGCTTCTGTCTTTTTCATTTGGTGGCAAAACCTGACCTAAAATGATGTGAGACAAATAGGATTTTAACTCATTACACTTAGGGTGATTGTACATACCTTTACCTACAAAAATGTTAATGAGTTTAATTACGAGGTATTTTCTAAGACCCCAGGACTATTACATAAAATATATGATGTCTGCATTTATTACCTTCCTAAAATCTGAGAATTTCTGAAATCTGAAACACATTTGGCTCCAAACACAATTTCTGAAATCTGAAACACATTTGAATAAGGGATTGTGGGTCTGTTCAGCATGCCCAGGAGGTAGGGAAAATTTGCTACCAAAAATGACTGGTAAGGAAGGAAGTCTTATTGCTTTAGATGTGTTGTCTCATCTGTGTGATTCTCTCTTTAGGACATGAAACAACCTAGCAGTAATTAGATACACGTTGCACTTGTTTTCTGGGTGAAAAGCCTTTAAATGTGTGTTATTTTCCTATGGCACTGAGTTCTGGGCAAAAACGTTGGGTAAAGTGAATGATAAAAGCAATTGTAAACAATAGTATAAACGGAGCCTCTTTAAAATGGATCCTGCACTGCCATGCTGGAGGACCTGCCTGTGCCCCTGAGGCCTCAGATCGGTGGAATGTGACATCAGGGCAGGAGAACCTTTGGCCTGGGCCTGAGCAACCTTGTGCCTTGCAAAAGAACTATTTGCAAAGTAACATGAAAATAGTTATTCTGACTAATAGACTGATGACTACTAGACTGAAAATTAAAAATATTGTTTAGAACTAACATCGTTATGTTATCCGCACCAATAGAATTGTCTTCCTTCTATTGGTGTAGCTGTTCCCCTTGTCCTTTCTTAGAAATACCCATTGCTTTTGCCTCCTAGTCGTACCACTATCTGGGCTTCTGCCTGAGTCAATGATGCCTGAATAGCTATTCTTATTGATCTCAATAAATGCCTGTTGCCTCTCACTTTGAAAAGCCTTTTATTTTAGGATGGCAAAACGGAGCTGGCTCAGGGGTTCTTCTGTGTGGCCAACAGGCACAAGCTGCCCCAGCCTCGTCGTGTGTGTGTGTGTGTGTGTGTGTGTGTGTGTGTGCGTGTGTACCCATGCGTGCCTGTGCATGCACGCACCTGCACACACACAGGGATGTTGACCATTCGTTCCTTCCTTCCTTCATTCATTTATTCATTCAGTCATTCAAGAGCCTTTTGGAACCCCAGCTAAGTGCCAGGCACAGAGAATGAACTTGGCAAGCTTTCAATATAGTGGGGTCTTCAGTACAGTAAGAGATATCCATGACCACTCTGGAATGTAGTAAGTGTGATGACAGAGGTAAACACAGGGTACTGTGGGAATTCACAATAGGTACAGTCAACCCAGCCTTAGGGATAAGAGAAGAAACGTTTCCCGGAAGAAGTGAATCGTGAGAAAGGTGGAGGAGAGAGGGGAGGGACGATGCAGCAAAGGGAGTAGCTTACATGAAGTACAGAGGCGTGGAGTCTAGTCTGATGGAGCAGAGAGCAGGACTGGAGTGAGGTAGGACATGAGTTTGAAGATGGGACAAGGGTGGCAATGTCACCGAGGAGTTTCTGGGAGCCGTTACATGTGGCTGCACATTCGGCAGTCTATGTCACAGATGTTTTGCTGACCAGCTGTCCACCAGGCTCCCCAGATCAGGGGCTGGGGTGACATCAGGCTAATTCTTGGACAACTGTCCAATTGTCTGGGTCAGGTGCCCAGAGCCCCTGCTCCCACCCGCAGTGCCTATCCACCCATCAGAATAAGTGCCCCCTTCAGGACAGATGGCTAGAAAAGGTCTGCGTTCTGGGAGACGAATTCAACAGGGAGCCCTTCCCAGGCCCTGCACCCGCAACCTTTCTGCAGCGGAGCGTGCCCTGGATGTCAGTCCTCGTGGCCTTTGGGCCAGGTGTCCTTTCTGGGCACCGCCTGCACAGCGGTCGCAGGGGGCCCGCAGGTGTGCGGCCTCGTTGCAGTCAGCCTGCTCACGGAGGAGCGGCCGCAGTGCACCAGGCCCTCTGCGTGAGGGGCCGTTCAGAAGGGAGATGTGGGCTGTGGGCTCTGAAACCATAGGAATCCTCCTCAGGGAAGAGAGACAGGCAGTATGAGAATCAGGCAGCACTGGACACAGCAAGCCTCACTGATCGGCATTAACTAGCAAGCTGTCCTTTTACGAAGGCGTTCTCCATTAACTGGTAAGGAAAAGGCCCTCTTTCAATTCCCAAAGGAGAGTTGCGGGCTCCCTTGCGCTAGGGAAGCTGGTAGCCTTTTCCTGTTTCAGGCAAGGTGGGGGTAGATAGTCCTCAAAATCACCCCCAGCCCCAAGTTCTTCATTTGAAATATCGAGGCTGATGAAGAGAACAGGGTCAAGCGGAAAGAGGCAGCGGCTTTCAGGGGAGAGAGTGCGGGTGTTTGGGAAAGGAGGCAGGTTCTAAGATCCGGGTCGGCAGAGCCCTGCCCTGTCCGCAGCAATGCTAGGGGAAGCAGCACCCGGGGCGGGAACTCAAACTTGGTACCTCATCCTGGGAGCCATAGTCAGGTCCCTCCTCACGGCCAAGCTGGGGTGGACAGTGAACCCACCAGCAGAGCTTTCTGCCTCATGATGGTCTGAGAGAGCAAGACAGAAGGCACAGGCTGCCCTGGCTGGGTGGCTCAGTTGGTTGGATGGTAGTCCCCTATAATTCAGGCTCTGGGTTCAATTCTCAGTAAGGGTGCATATGGGAGGCAACTGATCAATGTTTCTGTCTCTTTTCCCTCCCTCCTTCCCTCCCTCCCTCTCTCTCTCCCTTCCTCTCTTTATCTCTGTCTCTATCTCTATCACTGTTTCTGTCAAATCGATAAACATATCCTCAGCTGAGGATAAAAAAAGAAAAAGAGCATAGGCCACAGTGAACTGCTGACGAGCGGCTCAGCAATGAGAAGGGATTGCCCTCCCAAGTGTAGGCAGGCTGTTGAGGTTTATTTTAAACACATAGGAAATGCCTTCCTTTGGCAGCTGTTGTAAAATTTTATATAGATGGAAAACCTAGAATATGAAAGAGCTGTGACCTATAAGCAATCTATATTTTGTGATCAAAACTTTCAAATAGGCCAAAACTAGTTTGGTTCAGTGGATAGAGCATCAGCCTTCGGACTGAAAGGTCCCAGGTTCGATTTCGGTCAAGGGCATGTGCCTTGGTTGCACGCACATCTCCGGTGGGGGGTGTGAAGGAGGCAGCTGATCAATGTTTCTCTCTCATCGATGTTTCTACTCTTCTCCCCCTTCCTCTCTGTAAAAAAAATCAATAAAAATATATTTATATATTTTAAAAAATTTTCAAATAGATGTTTCCAGGTGTCAGTGTTATGGTTTGACTTTTAGATAAAGACAGACAGACGACTGGCATTTGGGGTCATGGAGATACAAATTCATTTAGAATCAGGCAATAGGCACAGTTCTTACTAAGTCTTCTCAGATAGAAATAGACTGCAAACAGTGAAAACATCCTCGGACACTCCTCCCGTCTTTCCTGTGTGAGCACTGGGGTGGCCTCAGGGGTGGGGACAGGTTGGGGACCATGACAAATAAACAAAATCTGGCTCCAAATTGTCACTTGCGCACAACAGAGTGGTCACTTGGAGGCAAATCTGGTTTGATTTTTTTAAAAAGAAACAGCTGTTTCTGCCCCTTGGGAGTCCGGGCAATAAGTACCTGTTCCAGCTGCTGTCCACTGCCAGGCTCTGGCCCATCGCCTGTATCTTCCCTGAACATTCCCAGCAGCTCCTTTGCCAGGCCTGACACTCAGGCAGTGCTCCCGCCCCCTCTGTCCAGTCTATTCTCCAGAAGGTAGCCAGAGAGAACTGTTCACGTTCAAATGTGATCATCAATGTCCTCTTCAGTGGTTTCCCATGGCTTTAACATAAAGACCCAAATTCATAATGTGGTTTACAGGGTTCTGCATACCCAGCTTCATTTTGCTCCACAATTCCCCTCACTGTCTGAGATCCATCCCGCTACTTTCCTTCTTCCTTTCTCTTGAAAAGACCAAAATCTCTCCCATCTTGAGTCATTTGCTCACACATCCCTCTCTGTGACTGCTTTCCTCTCCCGTCTAACAGTGCACGGTCATCCTTCAGGCCTCCCATTAACCCCATGGTCCTAGGGCTGCCTTTCCAGAACCTCCTGTCGGGATGAGATTCCATGTTTATTCAGCACTTTCATTTGAGATATACCTCCTCTGCATGCAGTGTCACTAAGTTTATATTTGTGATGTGATTTCATTAATGCCCCTCTCACTGTAATGACCACATGGGCAGGGGTCCCATGAGCATTAGCACCCGCATGCTTTTGCTCACCACTGTGCTAGAATAAGTAGGTCTTCTATACTTTTGTCAAAGGAATGACGACTGAGCATAGAACCATTGCCCATTTGTCAACACATGGCCCACAGGCACTGCCAAGAAGCCTTAAGATCCAAACAGTTTGAAAACAAAAAGGCTATATGATCTCTAAGGAGTGGTCAGGTCATAAAACTGTAAGACAGTGAGGTCGGGGGAGGTTAATGGAAGGGTCACGTGGGAAATAGGCTCTCCTAAAGGAAGAATGCATGGTAAGAAAGTATTCTTTTCTTCCCGAGCTGTTTGCAGTAACCTCTTTCTTACCTGCTGAGGTTGAAGTCTGTGCCTTATTTATCATTATATTCCCAATGTTCAGCATCTCATGTGCAGCAAAGAGTAAGTACTCAATAAACATTTGTTGAGTAGAGAGAGCAATACATCACCTAGAAAGATATGACAATAGTGACATAATTTTTCAGTATCAAATCAAATTTTACATTAATAATTGATTGTGGTTATTGGAGTCTTTTATTGTGATTTCATTAACTGTTCAGCAGCCCGTGCGTTTGTTTAACTTCCCAGCCTCTTTCAGGTATATAATCGAATACAATGGCTTGCAAGGGCTTGTGATGACAAGGTTAGGAAGGTCACATGCCCTCAGATTGTTGTCTGCACGTGGGCAGGCAGAGTGGGCTTGCACATTCCTGGGCAGAGGATATTTCTGCACGGACTCTGGACTCTCCTGCACCCTCTGCCCAGCTGGCTTCTTCTTACTCCTGTCCCCAGCACAACACTTGTCCTGCCTAAAGTCATGGATGCAGCCACCACCTCAGGATAGAAGCCCACGGAAGCTTTGAAAGCTACAGCTGTTTCTATAAAAATACATTTATTCACCCTAAATGTTGATCTCAACTCAATTTGATCAATTTTGTTCAGAAATATCTGTCACTACTTTCTGGATGGTTATTTGAAAGAGTTTCAATGAAGTTAATTTAACTGACTTGTCACCCAGAGACCAGAAAAAAGGGCCTGACTCCACAGATTTGTAGGGTGGATATTTGGTTGGACACAGGCAGTTGCCAGGGCTCCTCTGTTGACTTCCAGTTCCTTAAATGAGCCAAATCTCCAGGCTTTTGCTCAAGTGGGTCCATCTGCCCCAATACCCGCTCTCTTGGCCTCCTTGCCCAGAGAAGCATAGCTCATCCTTGGGCTCTCAGTTTAGATTGTACTTCCTTTGAAGCCTTCTCAGCCCTTTAAGCCTGAATCAGGTGTTGCTTTTCTCAGTTCCCAGCACCCCCTGGTTCTCCCGGAACAGTTTTCAACAAACTTATTTGAATTTTCCATCAGAACTAAAGCTGAGTGAGGGCAGGGGCTGTGTCTTAGCTACTGCCCAGTTCCTAGGACCTGAAATAACGCTGGCACACCGCAGGGATGTAAAGACACGTGTTGACTGTCAGATGAACAGGCCCGGGATCCCTCCCATCTCACTGTTCCTGGGAATAAGGCTCCAGAGACTCAGGAATAGAGCCAGAAGTCTCAGACTACCCTGGAGTTGAGGGCTAGCTGAGAATATTCTTCCTACCTGTGTGCTTATAATCAGTTAGGTAAAAAGTGGCCTTTTCATTTATTATCTCATTAGAAACCTCTTTTATAACAACTTTTAAAAAACATTTTGCCATCTATCTTGATCACTATTTAAATGTTTATTACCCTTAAGTATAATAAAAATAATGAAGTAAATGAGGAAAAGACAGAAACCATTTAGCTATAAAATGTCATATCAACTACCGTGTTTCCCCAAAAATAAAACATCCTCATAAAATAAGACCTACTTACAGGTTTCCTTCTGAGTGAAATATAAGGCATCCCCCCCGAAAATAAGGCCCCCCCTAGGCTCTGTCTCAGAATGACAATTAATTTACCATAAACTTTTTGCTAGGGCCGCCCCGACTGGCGTCTAGCAACCAGTGACGTTACACGGAGTCCTGACGTCACTGCTGTGTGGAGGCGAAGTGGAGGTCGGAGTGAGCCGTGAGCACAGGGCGGGAGAGAGGAGGAGACTTTTGCAGATGCGTTTAGAAGAACAGGAGGATTAGAGCGGACAGGACGAACAGGACACGGGGACGGTGGTGAGTGCTGGTCTGTCTCTGATGACACTACCTGATGCTTGCAGCCGACCTCATGATGACTGAAGATTCTCAGTCAATGGCAGACCCTGCTCCAGCCCAGATCCAGGCCCCAGCAAGCCCATTGACAATCCCCAGGCAGGCCCCAGGGGGTAAATGTCTGATAAAGGGTAAGGGGGATGTCTGGTGAAGGTGTTCAGTGGCACAGGGGTTGGGGGAGGGGGATCACTTAAAATGACACAGAAGGATCAAAAGGGGTTACTAAATGGTAATCCCCCCTCTGATTCTCCTGTGCCATTTTGATTCCCCCCTCTAATCCCCCCTGTGTCATTTTAAGTGATCCCCCTCCCCCCACCTTGATACCCCAATTCCTTTTTTTTTACCCCTAGAAATGAACGCAAAAAGAAAAAGCTACTCTGTGGAGTACAAGAAAGGAATTGTGGAAGACTCTTGGGGCCAAAATCTTACTGCTTTTTGCAAAGAGAAGATGTTGACTATCCGATTGGTCTGAAAATGGTGAGCAGAGTATGGAAACCTCATTAACAAGTGGACAAGAGAAATGCTAAAAAGCGCAAGTGTGGATCAGGTCAGCAACCATTATTTTCCGAACAGGAAGACCTGATCTGTGAATGGGTTGTTGACTGGAGAGCAGAGGCTTTGATTGTGAATAGGGCTCAGATTCAAGAATTTGCCCTTGCAATGGCACCACAGTTTGACATAGCCCCCGAAGGCTTCAAAGCATTACAACACTGGCTGGATAATTTCCTTCAGGTAAGTGAACTGTCTTTAAGAAGATCTACCGGTACAACATTGTTTAGGTTGGAAGATACTCAAGTTATTAAGTGAGCACTTGCATTCAAGTCCTTTATTGATGATGCTGACTTCTCTAAATACAATCTTTCCAACATGATTGCTATGGATGAAACTGCAGTGTTTATGGGCCAATCATCTCAAACAACAATTGAACAGCAGGGTGCCTCCTTAGTGCACATTCCCTCCACTGCTTACAAAAGTGCACGTGTTTCCTGTATTTTGGCAATTTGTCTGGATGGCACTAATGGCACTGGATCTCACCTTTAATCATTTCTAAGGGCAAGAAGGAAAAGATTGAACATGTTTTGGGTGTTTTTATTCTTGAAACTGAAAAAGCTTGGGCCACACAAGCAGTTATAAGGAAGTGGGTCGATTTAATGCTGCCGCTTGTTATGCGAGGGAGCCAAAGAGGTCTGCTAGTCTGGGATGCAGCCAACACTCACCGCACTAAAGACATGAAGACATTTCTTCATGAAAGAAAAATAGATCAGATAATGATTCCCACAGGAATGACAGCCTATCTCCAGACTCTTGATATTGCAATAAACAAGCCATTCAAAGACAATTTGCACATGGAAATTAATGACTACATTGAAAATAGAATAGAGAGAAATCAGCTTGGAAACTTTGTGAAACCTAAACTGCAAGAAGTTGTGACTTGGGTGAAGAATTCATGGGAGAAAATCACTGACAGTTGCATTGCAAATGCACTGCGAGCAGGCTACCTTGACAAGAAGTACTCATTTAAAGACAGTGTCTAAACATGAGAGATTTGCTCCACTGATTCTGAAAGAAATGGAGTCACAAGAAATTCACCAGGAAATTCAGGAATTGGATTGTTATGATGATGTTCCAGAAGATGATGACATGATTGTCATTGAATAAATGAGTAAATTCTTGATACTGTAGGATTCCCAGTTTGTCTGGTTTGTGTTGAAAACTACTGTACTACTGTGCCGTATACAGGTAATAAATTTCCTTTATTTTCATTGAACAATAAATGTGTACCGTATTCTTCTTCATGGAGAAATAAGACATCCCCTGAAAATAAGACTTAGCACATCTTTGGGAGCAAAAATTAACATAAGACACTGTCTTACTTTCGGGGAACAGGGTAGGTGACTATTACCTTATTTAAGACTAGAGGCCTGGTGCACGAACATTGTGGGGTCCCTAATCCTGGCCTGTGACCAGGGCCGATCGAGTTCTCTGCCTCCCCACCTCCCTGCCTCCTTCTTCCCTCCCTCTCTCAGTGCCCTGCCACAGCCACTGATTGCCTGCCATGTTCTGCACCTCCCCCCGATCAAACTCCGGGTCTCCCGGTCAAACTCCCAAGGGGACACTTTGTATATTAGCCTTTCAGATACTTAGACCAGCGTTTTTCAACCGCTGTTCCGCGGCACACTAGTGTGCCGCGAGATGTTGCCTGGTGTGCCGTAGGTGCAGACAAGACAAGAATTTTATAATTTTTCACTATTTTGTTTACTTAATATTTCATAATAAAGTAATTATAAAATACTTTCTTTGTGTTTATTTGATTCCTATTCAAGAGAATTACTTTATATATAGTCAATATAGGCACAAAGTTAAATTTTTTAACATTTTCTAATGGTGGTGTGCCTCGTGATTTTTTTCATGAAACAAGTGTGCCTTTGCCCAAAAAAGGTTGAAAAACACTGACTTAGACTAGAGGCCCCGTGCATGAATTCCTGCGCTGGTAGAGTCTGCCACTGCCTAGTGCTGCTGTGGAGGCAGGAAAGGCTCTTGCCGCCACAGCTGCTCTTGCCAGCTGTGAACCCAGCGTCTGGCACCTGCCAGTCAGCTGAGCAGTGCTCCTGCTGTGGGAGCGCACTGACCACCAGGGGGCAGCTCTTGTGTTGAACACCTGCCCCCAGGTGGTCAGGGTGTGATATAGAGACTGGGTCATTGAGTCAGTGTGGGTCGTTGAGTCATTAGGTTGTTTAGTCTCTTAGGCTTTTACATGATATAAATAGCATTTCTTATTACCTATAAAACTTAACTTTTCCAAGGACAGTAACTCTCACAGTTGCCATTTAATTTAAAAAAATTGGAGATAGTTTATGTAGAAGTTTGAGTATTTTTTTTTTAAAAAAACATACTCTAGCCACAATCAGTGTTTAAAGAAAACTTCCTATCAGTAGATTATATCTTTCTGGCTCTTCACAGGCAAATACAACACAATTCAAATAGCTTGCCTGGAAGCTAGATAAGGTATTTTTATATTACCAGGAAAGATATCTCTGTTAATCACATACTCTGGGTATTCACGTTTCATGCCATTTCTCAGGTTAATTCACCAATCGGCTCTGACAAGTGGAACGATGTAGGACTGGGCTCCTGGAGAGCACCCTGCCTAGGACCCTGGCTCTGTGCCTGCATCCTTTTGGTTTTCAGGACACATATGCTGTGTTTATAATAATGTTCTCACCATTTTTTAATGCCAAGTGATGGTGACAATGCATTTGGGCTTTTCACAGAAATTTGTTATTTTGTGTCATTTGTAAAACCTTTAGACATCAGGGAGACTGCTCACAGGCACACAAATAAGAGATGGTCATATACTTCTCAGGATCCAGGGACTATTGCCCGCCTGGGCTTTCCCCAGCCCTTCCATCCCTCTCCCTCTGAGGAGGGTTGGTCAGCCCTCATTGTAACAGGTAGAGTTTCCAGGGAAGACAGATTCAAAACTCACTGTTCCAGTCTAGAGAATGTCATTGCAGCCCCATCATCCTTAAGAAAAACAGGCCTTCGAATTCCAAATAAAGGAACAGGTTTTTCATGGTCAGAAATAAGCCTTTGCTTATTCTGAAATTAAGTTTTAGATGTGCTGTTGTGCTGGGGCTGCAGGAAATGGACTGCCCCCTTCACTGGAGCGCAGGCCTCTTGGTGCTTAAACTCAAGCCTTTAACCAAGTCCCCTTCCCACAGGGGTAGTTGGAGTGGAAAACTTAGTGGAGGTTTGGAGAGTTTGGAGATCGTGGGGAATTATAACATATTTGTACTTAACATGTAAGAATTCATTCGCATGCACACACAGTCTTCTGGAGGATCCAATGCCTTTCCCAGGCAGCTCCCTTCTGTGTAGGATCCAGGCAGGTTCCCTCTGTGGTTCCCACATCTCATAGAGAAAGAGGAAATCACGTGGCACTTGTCTTTCTCTGACTGGCTCATTTCACTTGGCATGATGTTCTCCAGGTTCATGCATGCTGTCGCCAAGGGGTAAAATTCTCTCTCTTTCTTTCTCTCTCTCTCTCTCTCTCTCTCTCTCTCTCTCTCTCTCTCTCTCTCTCGGCTTAGTGGTAGTCCATTGTGTAAATGTATTATCGCTGTTGTATCCACACATCTACTGATGGACACTTGGGCTGCTTCCAAATCTTATCTTTTGGAGTGACTGTTCTCAGAGAAGGGAGACATCCTAGGGAACATCCCTGTGTTCCCTGTCCCCTTCTCCATGCATCCCTGAGAAATGGAAGTGTCACCCACATGGCCTGGGCTTGACATAAAGACAGTACAACACAAGAATTATTATAGCTCTCTTGGTAGATATTCAGTTCCTGCACAGAAAAGATTGTGGTGTATAGATTGTAGACTGTGGAAGCTTTGTTTCCAGTCCCCGCTCCATGCAGGAAAGAATGGGTTTCTATCCCTCCCACCCCTGCTCCTTCTACCATAATCGACAGCATCAATCCAGAGGGGTGGCGCAGCCCTCCGAGCAGAAACCACTGGTCATGGCACATGGAGCACAGGCCTTGACGGGAATTCAGCTGAGAGAGATAAAGGCACGAAAGTGAGGGCGCCTCTGGCCTTAGAATATCACTTCATGGCAAAGCAAAGCCTTCCTTAGAACTCAGGAAGATTTAATGCTTCCAAATTGGACTGCCAGCTATCTACGAGCAAATGCTGAGGCTAAGAATCCAGAAGCAGATGTGCTAGGGCAGATATCTTGCATGTGGGCACCTACAGACATAAAGAAAGGAATTCCATATAGATCACAGCTATTTCTTTAGCCACGGAGATGGCTGAGGAGCAGAGAAATGGAACTGGAAATGTAGAGAGCATTGACTATGCACAGTTAATGTTTTTAATATTAAAACTCCCTTACTTCTCACAACAACTTATGAGGTAGGTACTACTTTTATTCTTTTACAAATGTTTTTTTTCCCATCACCATTTATCCCTCCTAAACTCTCTCCCACATATCCATCTCCCCCTCGCCAACACCACACTGTTGTCTGTGTCCATGAGTTCTTTCTCTTTTTTCAGTCCCTCCATAACCCTGCCTCCCCTCACCATTGCTACAAGAGATGTCAGCCTACTTTCTGTGTATGAGTCTGTCTCTATTTGCTTGGTAGTTTAGTTTGTTCATTAGATTCTACAGGTGAGTGAAATCAATGGTACTTGTCTTTCTCTGACTAGCTTAGTTCACTAGCATAATGACTAGCATAATGTTCTCCAAGTCCATCCATGCTGTTGCAAAGGGTAAATTTTTCCTATTTTTTTAATGGCTGATTAGTATTTCATTGTATAAATGCATCATTGCTGTAATATCCACTGATCTACTGATGGACACAGGCTGCTTCCAAATCTTGGCTATTGCAAATTACACAGCAATGAACACAGTGATGCATATGTTCTTTTGAATTTGTATTTCAGGTTTCTTCAGATAAATTTGTTTTTATTCTTAACTCAGGCAGACAGAAGTTACCCATCTTGTCCTAACTCTGAAGCAAATTTATATGTGACATAAACATTCTAAAGTCCATGGCTAAGCTGGCTTCAAAGGGTATTTTTGCTCTCTTGTCAGTGAAGTGAGGTAACAGGCCTTCTAGACAAGCCTTCTCGGCTGGGGCCGTAGACAGAGAGCCTGGCATGAACGTGTTATCAGAGTTGTGGCCTGGTGAGTTTCAGTAGTAGATTTCCCATCTGATGCCCCAAATAATGGTACAAATGTGTTAACATTAAGTTATATTACAGAATTTAGTAAAAATTAAAGTTGGTTCCCCCACCCCTGAGGAGAACCTTAGACTTTCACGTCAGAGCAGCTCCCATTCTTGACCCTCAGTCCCTCCCTCCCACGGTGCTCACAGGAGCTCACTGGGGTGCTGAGTGCTCCCGGTGGGTCACAGAGACAACACCTTCAGGCTGGGGAAAGGCACAGCTCCCACTGCAAGGCCCACGGAAAGTCCTCTGGGTCCTAGAAGGTATTGCCTCTCCCTAAAAGTCTCTTTTTCCATCTCAGAATGATTCAGAGAGCATTTTAGGTCCCGAGGAGAACGCCATTAGGCACCATCCGATCCCTCCTCCGGCTGGGAGCAGGAGACTCCTGGGATAGAGCAAAGCCAAGGGAATGAGTTCTGTGAACAAGGACAGTGACAGCTAGTGGGCCGTTGGGGACATAGAAGGGTCCCAGACCCATTTTGTCCTCTTGTCTGACCTCATGACCTTTGTGCCACTCTGAGCCCTGGGGAAGGGACGTGGGAAAAGCCTTCGCCAGCCTCATGGTGAATGGGGTACAGACACAGGACAGAGGAGCCTCCCTGAACTGGCAAAGACCCCATCTGATCTGAGGCACTGGGGACTCCAGAACATGCTATCCTGCAACATCAACAATGCCAGATGGTTCAGCTCACAGTGGAGGCCTGGTGGTGCTGAGCAGGAGCTGGGCTCTGAGCAGGAGCAGGAAGTTGCAGCTTTGGTTGTGATAGGAGGTGGTTTTCTGCCCCTTTGGAATGGCTCTTGTTGGCTTTGGGGCACGTACGTAGCATCAGAGCAGGGATCCCCACCCCATTAAAGGAAAATAATGAGGGGAGAAGCCAGGGTGTGCCATTCATACTTATATTGTTATCTTGACTTTTACTGCAGACTTGGGAAACCTACATGCTGCAGTGGTCTAATCCACAGGCTAAAGGAGCTTTCTTTTCTCTTCCGGTTCCAAGCAAGAGCAGAAACCCCACAATACTAAGCTATTAAATCTGCATGGTCACCTGTTCTGGGATAATTAGGCCACAGCGTGTGGATGGCCTAGCCAGGCAATCATTTAGCACAGTGGTCAGCAAACTCATTAGTCAACAGAGCCAAATAGCAACAGTACAAAGATTGAAATTTCTTTTGAGAATCAGTTTTTTTTAAACTTAAACTTCTTCTAATGCCACTTCTTCAAAATAGACTTGCCCAGGCCGTGGTATTTTGTGGAAGAGCCACACTCAAGGGTCAAAGAGCCACAGTTTGCCAACCACAGATTTAGTATATCCGGGCAGGACAATTTACCACTCCTTCCAACCAGTAGTCTTTAAATACACATTTACCAGGTATTTGGGAGAGTGATTAGCAGAGATCACTGCTGGCAGGGGTCAGTGTCCCCTCTTACCATCGGCATTTGGGAGAACAATTCTCTAGTGTGCCCTTTCCTGCACCTTTCCTGTACCCCAGCACCCCTGGCCACTGTCCCCTCTGTGAGAGTAGCTCCCCCTTGTCTCCTGCCCCATGAACCCCTAGGGAGGAGAATCCCAGCAGCCATTGCTGAGCACAGTGGGAACCCGGCGGGTACCCAAACCCTCTTCCTCACAAAGGAGCCTCCTCACAAACATCTGAGAATGTTGGGGGCATACATTTTGGGGCTTGAGCCCTCCAAAGTGATGTATCAGAATGCTCCTTTCAGCCACATCTAGTACATGCTTAACTTGAGAGAGGTTCTGGAAAGTAAAACTTTTTCCATCTCATATTTTGTGCAGCCTCATTGAGCCTGGCTGCCTGGCTAACCCACCCTTTAATTTATTTCTGCTACCCTGCCAGCCCGAAAATGCTTTCTGGCTCATTTCTGCTGGTTTTCTGCCTGCTAGCCGATTTGAGAGTTCATAGGCTCCCATGCGGTTTTTGGTTGAGGATCAGACGTTTCCCTGTTAAGAGCAGTGCATTTGTGGATCATCTCTTCACCCTTCTTTCCTTCCTTCCTTCCTTCCTTCCTTCCTTCCTTCCTTCCTTCCTTCCTATCAATCAAGCAAAGCCCACTTATTGAATAGTTTATATATCAAATAGTTTTCTCAGAGTTCATATTAATGAGACCATTGGACTTTTGATTTTATAGATGACAAATAAATGTGATACTTATTTTAGCTGCACCTACTACACCAATACCCCCTGAAAAATGTTTCTACAATGCACACCATCCCCCATATTTCTGAATGTCTGTCCTCCATCAGTAGCTCCCCGCTTCCTATGTGGGGGAAGTGGGAATTCTCTGGCTGGATATCCAGGCCTTTCATAATCAGGACTCCCCTCCTTCCCTCTCCAAGCCTCCCTCCCAAGTACTTCATCCTGAAACCACTCTGAAAGGAATTTCCATAGCCGTGGCTTTCTTAGGATCACAAGAAAAACCTCATGGAGATGGATACCCACTTACCCAGCAGACTCCCAGGACACTGCACTTCCTGATGCATCTGAGAAAACACAGTATAATATGGTAGCTCTAGCCCAACACATGGTAATAATACATCAAGTGCAGTAAGCATCAGACCCAACGCACAGTTCAAGCTACCTATAAGCTCCTCACTGCTCAGCCCTCTTATGTCACTACAGCAGCCCACAAACAAATAGGCCGTGAGGGCCCCCAACAAGAGACCGAGGGCATTAAAGTTAATGTTTGTACTCTAGGGTCTCATGTCATTATCTAATTTTTCTCTTCTCAGCCCCTTGGTACACCATGATACATGTTCTTGAAAGTCCCATCTGAACCAGGACCGAGAAACTTCCACATCAGCTGCCCATGGCAAAGTCACAGAATCCCCCTCAGCTTTAATGACTAGAAAACTGGGCAATAATATGTGACACAAGAGCTCTCATTCACCGGACAGCAGGCAGCACAGGACACTGATCTCTGACAAAAGGGAAATGAATGAAATGAGCCCTACACTGCCTCAGTTAGTAAATAATAATCTAGGGTTTATAAGCTGGTGTTCAGAGAGGGGGAGTCCAAACAGGAGGTGGCACTTTGTCTGAAGTGAGTAGACAAGAGTCAGAATGTAGGGAGGTGAAATCGGCTAGAATTCCCAGAGGAAAAAGAGCTTCTCGAAGAAAGGGCTCCCGAAGTCTGCAGAGGGGTCGTGTGGAGTGTTTGGATAAGGACTGAGCCATGTATGTGTGCAAGGAAACTGCCCAAGGCCAGGAAAAACACCACCAGAAAGAAATAGGTAGGCACAGACCCTTACCACCCCACCCCCAAACGTGGCAGGTGCCTGAACCTTCTCCCATTCTGAGGGAAGTCTCCTGCCCCCTTGGCTGCTCAGCTTCCCACGCACAGCTCAGATTGGGACCCAGGTAACAGACAGAGACTTGGCTGACTGCGGCTGCCCTCTCACTGCAACAAGACTTGTTTGAGAGGTCTGGTACCCATGGTGTGGGCAAGAGGGTTTTTAATATCTAAATCCAGCCTAGCAGCAGGAATGCTCAGGCCCTTCTCAATAAGGCAATAATCTTTCCACTAATACACACAGGGTAAATAAGATTGTTGCTAGAGTGTTGAGTTTGACAGTTGAATAGTAGCCAATTTCTCAGAGGAAATTAATGTGGCTAATGGAAATAAATAAATATTCTAGAAAAACTGATAGTACTATACAAAAAGCTGTTCCTAAAGTGTTAACAAAAATTCCTATTGTCAGAGCATGTCATGGTAAAATTGCATAACATGTTATGAACCTAAAGCAGTCATAGTTTAGCACAAATAATTAAAATGTAAAAGCTATCAAGACTACATTATAAAATTTCCAAAAGTCTCCTATTATTTAAATTAAAAAAGGGGGTGACAGTGGAAGAATATCATGTAAGGAAAAATATCCTGCGAATAATTTACATCTAAAAAATGTGTACTTTAGAAAATTGACCTTCATTCGAAACGCTAACAGAAAGATACCCATGAAAATACACACAAGGAGACAAAACAAGCCAGGGGAAAATCATTTGGGGGAAAAACAAAAAAGGATCCCAAGTCAAATTTATAGAAAATATCCCTTTATTAACTTTGGTTGAGAATATGTTTGTATATTTTCAGAAAACAACTCCGAGACCACCTGGAATCCTGTAACAGAGAGGAATAGACAGAAGTGTTCTAGCCATGAAGACAGAAGAGAAACAATTCAGAGATGGAAGATGCTGACAACACCTTGCCATACCAGCAGACAGCAGCTGTGTGTTGCTGAAGGATGCTCAGGACCAAACCAGAGACGGTCGGACCTGCATCACCACCGTTTGTCCACCAACCAGATCTGAAATAGCATGGTTGACATGTACACATAAGGAACTATTTGACATTGAAATTGGGACTCAAAAGAACTGTTGGCCCAGAAAGGAACTCACTACAGACTGATTCATTTGCCTCTCAGCATAACCATTATGGCTTGTCTCAGTTTAGATTCTTACAAGGGTATTTCTTAGGTCACATGATTTCACACATCTAGAGGAAATGATGAACAACATAGACTGATGAACAAAAACAGACCCAGAGAAAGAAAAGCAGCGAACAGACTCTCAAACCTCAGAGGGAAAGTAGGAGAGGGTGGGGGAAAAGGGGAAGAGATCAACCAAAGGACTTGTGTGCATGCATATGGGCCTGGCCAGTGGCCATGGACAATGGGGCGGGGTGGGGGGGAGTGAGGGCATATGTGGGGAGGGGTTTGGGATGGGATTGGGGGGATGAGGACAATTATGTGATAGCATAATCAATAAAAAAATAAAAAAATAAGTGGGAAAATCATGGAGATCACACATGGCTACAAATAATTTGTGTTCTCATCTGTCAGTGTGGAAAGGCCTCATAAAGCATAAGGTATTAGGTAGAGATTTCATTACCTTGAGGGGGAGGGCAAATTAGCCCTAGATCTGTCCTAACAAAACAAAAGCAATGATTAAGTTAATCCTTGAAAGGATTAAATTGCTTGCCTGAACCAATGCCTACAATATACAAAGGAATACAACATAACCCATAACATTTATAAAGCAAATAAAACCCAATGTCCAGAATCCACTAAAAAATTAGCCTGAGTTAGAATCACCTGTGGGACTTATTTACACACAGATGACTACCGTCTTCTCCTCTCCCCGCAGAGTTTCTGATTTAGTAGGTCTTGGGTGGAGCCCAGGTGATGGTGATGTTGGTCCAGTGATTAGACTTTGAGAAACATCAACAAAACAGTCAGCTCTCTAAGGACACAAGCAATGCTGTAGTCATCTTTGTATTTCTCACACAGTGATACTGGCACACAGTAGGTGATTAAAATATGGTTTTGGTAGAGTAACTACATGGATACATGACAACCTTGTTAAAAATCATTATAGCTTCTTTACCAAATTCTATACTGCAGCCGTGTTCCTATGTAAAAAGCCATGAAAATATTAGCTATTTGTCACTTATATCTTGTCTTATTCTCCCACAAAATAATTTAAGACAATTTTAAACTATAAAACAAGACAATTAAAAACAAAAATAGAACAATAACAAGAAAAACAGTTATAAGAAGTATACATTTAGTAAAATTCTGGGGAAATTTCTGAAACCACAGGTAAAAATTAGCTCTGTGCATCACAGCCTCAAGTCATGGGCAGCAAAGAGTTGAATAAGAAGGTCAGCAAAGATGAGAGTTAAGACAGAAGAGAAAACCTAGAAGCAACTTATTTTCCATCTCAACTTCTGCCCTTCATTGGACTCATTTTCCTATGTCAACCCAAACTCCAGTTTCACCAGCATCCAGAGGAGAGACCCTGCTCCATGCTTCTCCCTGATCCTGGCTCCCAGGTGTCCTTCCTCACCCATCCTTCCAGGAAGGACGCCCTGAGGGGCACGTGGTCTGAGCCCCGTGTCCTTCTCGGGGACAGAGGGTGGAATACTTGTCAAGCTACTGGCAGGTCCACGCAGATGCAAGCGGCAGGGTAGAGAGGCTGGAAGTGCTCACAGGAGGTTGTAACGCACCCTCTGAACATCCAAATGGGGTTCTTCTAGGAGCAAAATTAGGGAGCCCCAAATGTAAGTGTTGGGACCAGGCTGTTACAGAAAAGTCCCGTCGTAAGGAATGGTTTTGGTGGGGGAAAGAATGATGATCTCAAATGAATCTCAAGTGGATGGGTGAAGCCAAACTACTTCTAACTGACTGCAATGCATGGTGACTGAAGAAAGCCTTCAAACAGAGGGTGTGTGCAGCCCATTGTGAGGAAGTCAGAAAGCAAGCGGCCCAGTCTGTCCGGGGGAAGGCCCAGGACTCCCCATGAAGAGCACACTAAGGGTCCCACCTGCCCTCGCTCTTTTGGCCCTTTTGGCAGCTGTGTCTCTCATGGGAAGTGACCCATTTATCATGTTGGTCTCCATCTGTGCTGTAGAGGCTGCCAAATAGAGGCTGCATCCCCTGTCAAAAGCCCACTTTGTTTCTCTTCAACAGCAAGCAAATGAGCATCGAAGGCCTCCGGTAGACACAGACACCCTGAGGTAAGGTGTCTGACCAAGGATGGTGACAAGGAATGTGCAGATTTTACTCCAAGTGCTGCTGCTCAATGCCCATGTAGGATGCTCCCTTTCGCTGAATGGCCCTTGGTCCCAAAACAGGCATTGCTCACTGGGAGGAGGAAGGGGCACAGCGGGGTGGTCAGGCCTCTGCCATCAAGAGTGGATACCAAAGAGAGAAAGGTTTTCTGAGCCCCTTCATTTACCTTCTAAAAGCAGAAACTGGAAGCCCAAGGTGATATACTGCCATGACGCTCTGACCTTCCCAAGATTTTTGCAAGAAATTGAATCCTTGCATTAAGTCCTAATATGCTAATGATATCAACAGTGGTTTTCGTTTCTTGAATTCTGATCAACAGACTCATCATGAGCTGTCAAATCCAGCCTGCGGCGGGTCAGGCTCCTTGGGCCTCATGAAGGGCCTTGCTCCAAGGGTCTCCTGACGTTTTCCTGAGCTTGGTTAGTGGCAATTTTCCCTGTGAGACTGGAGTATGAAACTCTTCCCCGTGGGTGCCTGAGCCAGGCCCTGGTGAGCTGTCTCCTTGATGACTTCTTATTTTTCTAACACATACGGCAAGAGACGTACCATATGCGGCAGAAAACGTGGCACAGCAGGCGATTCCTCTTGTTATGCCCATTCACAAGTGAGACTCCCCAGAGGGTCAGTGTCTATGGCTCATTCACCTTCTCAAAGTTGGTCCTTGATGGAGCCAGTGGGCCCTGGCCACACCAGCTGGCGGCTGAGGTATCTCCAACAACTCTGTCAGTCTGCTACTATTTCACACTGCATTGTATTTCTTAATCAAGGAATGCTGCCTATCTATTTTTTAAATCTATATTTGCAAATTTGACTAAAGTTTAAAAAAAAGCCTACAAAAGAAGTATAGTTTTAAGAGGGGAAAAATGACTAATAATGGGAGAGACATAACTAATATATTACATTCAATGTTGGATTTAAATATAATACAGTATTAAATTCCACAATTTCTTGTATAATAGCGATGTGTGGGAACAAGGAGAAAACCTGTTTACCATTTGTTACACTTTCACACTAGGCATCTTAGGAAATGTCACTTTTCAACAACAACAAAAAAAGCTGTCATCAATTTCAGGTTAGAAGCGGTAATGTATAATTAACTTTATTATTCAAGGAGACTAGAATTTTTGCTTATGATATTCTATTAACCAAATGAATGAGTATATATTTAAAAGTAAAATAAAAAGGATACTTAAATTTGTGGGTTTTTGATTTCGATAAAATACAGGGAGAATTTGGGTATTTTAATGATGATTCTATTAAGGAAAAGGAACATGAGCTTTGACTTCCTCCAGTAAGAGCAGGTCTCTCCCTGCGTGGGAGCAAGCTCTGCCGCCTGGCTGGACAAAAACAGGTGGCGGGTTGTGGCTCCGCCTGGCCGGCTCCCGCTGATAAATGAAACTCTGCAGCGAGCACACTCTGTGTCAGCTGGGTTAAACATTTCGGGACATAATCAATTTTCTTTGTCAGTTTCTCTGCTTTAACTGATTACAAACTCTTTCCTCTCTAAATTTCACTTCATGTAATAATCAGACAGGGGTATGATCATTCATCACCTGCTCCCTCTGTAATAACTTCTATTCTGTAGCGTGAAATACAGGCCAGCATCCCAGGAATCCTGCTTCCTGCGACCTCTGAGTTAATCATCATGTAGTCATGTGAAGCCTCACTTCTAGAGAGTGCACTCGGGGCTGGGGGGGGGGGGGGGGGGGGGGGGGGGGGGAGAAAAGGAGAGGGAGAGACATCAAACCTAGACCACCTCATATTTTCCTCGGCAAATAATCAGAGTTTGCTTCTCTCATTAATAGCTATTCTTGATTGAGGGCCTCTTGGGTTCTAGGTCCTCTTCATATATGATTTTGTCTGAATTATTGCAACCACTCTCCAAGGTAGCTGCTGTCTTTACTTTTACAGACAAGACATTTGTAAGAAGAGGTTATGTAACCTGCCCAGGGTCAAGCAAGTCTGGTTGATTCCTTTTCACCTCTGTACCCAGGTGTTCCCTGGCTGTTTGTACCTGTTCCTGGCGCCCGTGGTCTCTATGGGAGTCACTTTCTCTCTTTCCAATGCCCAGTCCCAACCCAAAGAGAAGATTGGTTCTGATTCCTGCCTTCCCTTGGCTCCTATGGCCCTTCTGTGTTCTCTCTGTGCCCACCTGCCTTCTCAGCCACCGTACAGGCTTCCTGGGGACAGAGGCCCTTTGTCACAAGAACTCGGGTGCGTGCTGGACAGTCAGGACACACAGGCCCTGACTATGGCTCCTTCCCAGTGACCGGCGTCAGCACCGCTGCGCCTTCTGAGGTGAATGTTAAGCTGTTCTCTCTGTTTTAACAGTTGCCTCAGCTTCTTCTTGAGGTTTGTGCTCTCTTTCTGGAGGTTACCTTGAGGTGTGCTGTTCCCAGGTAGGTTCTCACAAGCCTTTCATGGTCCATTAGTTGGCAGGGCAGACCTCAGCACTGTCCCAGCGGAACCCAGTCAAGCAGTGTCAGGAGCATCTTTAGAGAACAAGAGAATGTGAGTCTGCATGAGTGTGGCTTTGGTGCCTTCCTTCTCTGGCAAGTCTTAACTATGGAAGAGAAATTTCCCAGCAAGGCAGGGCACACTTTCTTCAGCTTTTCCTCCCCTTTCTCAGCTCCTAGTAATGCCCACCCAGAAGATGACTGCTAGGGCATTGCCTCTGGTCTTCCATCAAGGATTCATGAACACCTGGTCCAGATCTTGAGATCCCACTGCAAGCATAGTCTCTAGGTTTTCTCAGAAAGGGCAGCATGGGACTCAGGGCAAACACACCACTGCAGCTCTTGGTTCCCCACCACCACCATCAGCAACAACAACACTATCACTGCCACCACCATCAACACCACCACCAACAACAACAACACTATCACTGCCACCACCATCAACACCACCACCACCACCAACAACAACACTATCACTGCCACCACCATCAACACCACCACCAATACCAACAACTCTACCACTACTACCAACAACAACAACACAACCACCACTTCCACCACCACCACCACCAACTCTATTACCGCCACCACCATCAACACCACCATCAATACCAACAACACTACCACCATCACCAACAACAGCACTAACAACACTACCACAAACACCACCACCAATAATACCACCACCACCACCACTACCACCAACACCGACACTACCAACAACAACACTACCAATAACACCACAACCACCACCAATACCACCACCACCACTACCAACAACAGCAACAACACTAACACCTCCACCACTACTATCACCCAATACTACTGCCACCACCACCACCACCACCAACAACAACAACAGCAACAACAGCAGCTGGAAGAGTGAGATACGCCATTTACTAACTAAGTGGACCTGGGGCCTTTCTCCCTCAGGGCCACTTTGGACGTTTTAATCTCACCTGCCTTCCATCCTACAGAGTTCATCCTCACAGCCCTGGGACAGCACACCAGCTATCCTGGTGGACCCATCAAGGCTGCAGAGTGCCCTTGGGGAAGGGGCCTCGTGTTGTCTCCCCAGCACCTGCCCTGTCTGGTGCTGTGCTGACCAGTCTGGGTCAGAAAAGGAAGATGTGTGAGCATCACCCCTCCCTGGTCAGTATCATCAAGGAAAAAGATGGAGGCTTATACTAAGGTCTGGCCATTTTCCTCCAAGTTCTTCACCTCTGGTGTCCCCATTCTCCAGGCTGGTGGCTCCATGGCAGTGGAGCTCAGGGGAGTGGGACACTCAGTGCCCACCCTGGAGCCTTCTCACCTGCCCATGTTACTCTGAGAGGAACCTCAGAGCCCGAACAGAATATGCAAACGCTGATGCAGCAACCCGACCCAGATGTCCAGACATCTGTGTCTGGCTCCTGCTCTATGGAGCCAGGACAGGAGCAAAACCCAGGTGCGGCAGCCAATTCCTCAAAACAGATAGGCAGGAGAGCTGGGAGCAAGGCCGGAGTCATGAGCAAAGAAGGTAGCAAAACCCAAGGCCAGGGAAGCCAGGCCCAGAGCTGGCTAGTCTGCTGTGACAAAGTGCCCCAGATTGTCTGGCTTAAGCAACAGGAATTTATTTTCTCCAAGCCTGGAGGCAGGAGTCCAAGATCAAGATGTCAGTCAGGCCAAGCTCCCTCTCAAGGCTCTCGGGACAGTCTGCCCCTGGCCCCTCCTAGTAGCTCAGTGGCTAATAGCAGCATGACCCCATCTTTACATGGCATCTCCCTGTGTGCGTGTCTGTCTCGGTGTCCAAACTTTCCTTTTACAGGAACACTAGTCATGGCTTAGGACCCCCATCACACTTCAATCTGGTCTTGTCTTTGTTACTTATATCTGTAACAACCCTATTTCCAAATATGTGTGTCCCTATTCTGAGGCACCGCAGGTTAGGAGTTGGAGGAACAGTTCAGCCCATAACAAAGTTCACCTATGAGAGAACTTTGTGAGTCCAAGGTGGGTCATCAGGGGTTGGGATAGATGGCTCAGGAGTAAGGTGACTTTCCAGGGGGATTGGAAGACTGCCTCTCAAGGCCCAGGTGGAGGGGTACAGGGAGATGCCCACAAGTCAGTGAAGGGGCCGTGGTCCTGATGGCTGGGTGTGCCGGAAGATCTGGAAGTTTCCTGAAGTTCAGAGTCACAGAGCAGGCATTTCCTGAGTTGGCTATGGGCTAGAAGCTGGGCATACTGTTGCTATCCTCCTCCCCGAAACCCCTCCCAAAGAGCTAATAGTTATATGGTCAAATTTCAACATTTTCATAGAGCTCAAAAACATTTATATTACTTTTGCATTTGTCTTGAACTAAATAGAAAGCTACAAAATGGTGAAACCATCAGCCAGTGGTAAAATTGCAAAGCAAAAATTGTGAGGTGTCAGCTTTCTGTTGGTTTCAAAACAAACATAACAGTCTGATACAAATACAGCAGTGGAACAGGGGTCCCATCAAGGGGGATATGGATCATGGTGTCAATCTCTGCATACACGGTCTTACATTTAAAGAAATGACAGTGTTATTTGGCTCTGCTGAGGCCAGGTGGTAGCACATTTATGTCTCAGATTCAAGACAGAGCATCTCTGCTTAATGCTACCCAAATGTGTAATCATTAATTTGCAGGTATTTATATTATATAACAGAGTCTCTTAGTAATAGAGTTAAGTTTAATACAGCACATTTTGTTGGGAAAAGCATGGGTTTGAGAGCCAGACAATACCTGTCTCATGCCAGCCACCACCCCCTGTGCCATCTTAGATGGGAAGTTGGGCCTGCTGTTTCTGGTTGGCACAATGAGAAAGTTGTAGGGAAGCACGGGGGATTTGGTTGGAAAGTCTGAAAAGGGAAGTTGGCTGAAGCCAGTTGCCCCTAACTGTTCCTTGGCCTTTCCAAACAAGTCTGTACACATGTAGACTCTCGGGTGTTTACTGGAATCTTTATGCTTAATCTTTAGATGTCCTTGCTTATAGGACACTGCAGACACATGTGTCCTTCCAAGATTACTTACCCTACTGATTGTATCTGAAAGATAAACTTTATGTTAAACTGCTATTATAATAAAAGCCTGAAGAGGCAGGTGATGGGGCTGTCTGGTTTCTTTAGCCAGGCAGTCCTTTAGTCCTCTCTTTCTCAGCAAGCATGTGTCAAAGCAATCATTCATCTGTTGCACAGGGTCTGCTGGTCAGCCCCAACAGAAAGTAATAAAAGTCTAGAATTTTGATGAAGATTAGATAAGATAGCACATGGAAGACCTTAGCCCAACCCTGGCACACAGCAGGCATTAAAACAAAATCCCATGGCTTTATAATTTCACAGGAGTTTTGAGGGGCCAGAGCTAAGAAATTGGAAGGCTCAGCTGGGGAAAGTACAGGGAATGACCATAAAGGGAGACAGAAATGGGGAAACAGAGGCAGCAGAAAGTGTTAGGTGAGCAGCTTATCATCAGAGACCATCGGATTCTGTTGAAGTGAGGCCATGAAACCCAGAAGGCTATGATGGCAGGTGTGTCTATTTCCCAAATTCCTTTGAATGCTTCCACTTCCATAAATCCCACTGCCTGAGGTCTAGACACCTGGCTGAGCTCCTTCAGGTTCACTTAAGTCATCTCCTACCCCCTTTCCTTCTGCCCTTCCATGCCTCCCTTCTATAGTAAGAATGCATATCCAAGCTCATCCTACTAGCCTTCCATCTCTCCACAATTGTTAGTTGCATAAAGTCACCTTTCTTCCCATGGTTCACAATCAGCTGGCATCCTTGCTGAAAAAACTCAGTTCCTCCACCCTACCAAGTTGCATGTGGTCTCTGGACCTTTGCACATTCTGTTCCCCAAGCTGAGAACACTCTTATCCTTTATTTTATTTTCTGGTGTCTTTTCTCCTCTCAGGCTCTTGATTTTACCTGCTTCTTCCTCTAGGAAGACCTCCTTGCCTACTCGTCCAGTCCAAAACTGAGTTGATATCCACGCTAAGTTGAAGGCAGCTCACACAGTAGATGGCAGGCAGTGGCATTTAGTAAATGTTTGCTGAATAAGTAGATCTACCTGGCAGGGGAGATGCAGGCTCGATTAGCAGATAATGTGGAGACAATTTACCCTGAAGTTCATATTTAGTTTTTTCCTACCCGGGTTCCAGCAGGTTTACTGAGATGGCTCAGTAACCCAGGAAAATCTAGGAGAGTGTGGCCAAGGAACTTTTATAAAGTTGTGAAGGGCCAAGAGGTTCGAGCAAGGCAGGGAGAAAGGCTGGGACTAAGGACTGCAGGAAGCCACCACCTCCTGGACCAACAGGACGAGCAGGGAAGGCTACAGGACCTCAGGGCTGTGGAAGGAGGAGAGAGCTGCTGGCCATGCGCTGTGGCCTCTGTTAGAGAAATGCAACCACTGCCCATGGGACCCCTCCTCTTGCCCTCCTTTCTCCCATGCTTTTATCGCCACCTCCAGCAGGTCACCAGGGCACCAGGAGCCCTGTTGGCTCTGAGCGAAATGGGTAAGGAAAGAATGTGATCAATAAGAAGAAACAGAATTTCTGGTTGTTCTAAGAACCTAATAACCTGTCTAATGACCAGTCCTAAACTGTTATAGGCAATGGATTCCACCAGCTGATGTTAAGTCTTTTATCTTTTGGAATAAAACATGTTTACTTGGCCGAAACCGGTTTGGCTCAATGGATAGAGTGTTTGCTTGGGGACTGAAAGGTTCGATCCGGTCAAGGGCATGTACCTTGGTTGTGGGCACATCCCCAGTAGGGGGTGTGCAAGAGGCAGCTGATCGATAACTCTCATCGATGTTTCTAACTATCTATCTCTCTCCCTTCTTCTCTGTACAAAATCAATAAAATATATTAAAAAAAAAACAACCAAACAAACAAAAAAACATGTTGACTTGTCAATTGAATAGACATTAAATAAAATAATATTAAACTATTTTAATTTAATTGAAAAAAATTAAGACTTTAAAATTTAGTTTGATTTGGACTAAATTATTTGCAATTTAATAAAAGTCACTTTTCAATTTTAAGTTTTAGAAACCGCTTGGATGTTTGTCTCGACCTGAGATAACTCAGCCTCCATTCTGCCAGTGGATTTGCCCACCGCCAAATCGGCTGGAGTCTGAGCAAAGGCCTTGCCCCTGAACCGGGAGGCAACCCTTTCTGAGATGGGGATATCTCAGCAAGGTCAGACATGACAGTTCCCCCCTTCTCTGGCCACTAGTCATGGAATTTAGGTGTTGGGCCCAGCAACAGCTTGCAATTTGAGGGTTCAGATATTGTCATCTGGAAGATGTCAATATGGAGTCAGGAACAGACGAACACTTCCTAACTTGCAAATCCACAAATAGCGAACCTCCTGTCTGCTGAAGCTGGTGCGCTGTGCTAATTCAAAAGTCAGACAGCATGCAAAGGCTCCCTGTGTGTACGAAATGCTTGCAACACCATCTGCCTCTGTCTGTATTTAGGTGCTTAGTTTGTTAGCTCCGAGTGCTAACAAGGTACAGCTGCAGGGGCAAGATACTACCTAAGCCTCATTTCACCCAAAGCAAACCTAACATTCAAACAAAATTAGAGGAAATGCATGTGCCACTGCCTTCATTCTCCACCCTAGTTCAAGGTTTTCTCCCCCAGGGGATCAGCTTTGAATGGCACACCTTTGTGTGAGGCAGTCCTGCTCTGTTTCAGGACTGCAGTCAGCAAACTCATTAATCAACAGAGCCAAATATCAATAGTAAAACGATTGAAATTTCTTTTGAGAGCCAATTTTTTTAAAATGAAACTTCTTCTAATGCCACTTCTTCAAAATAGACTTGTCCAGGCCGTGGTATTTTATGGAAGAGCCACACTCAAGGGGCCGAAGAGCCGCATGTGGCTCGCGAGCTGCAGTTTGTCCACCACGGGACTGGACCCACCTGGGCCGCTCTGGTGAGAGCCAGACCAGGAGCTCCTGTGCTGGGAGACAAGAAGCAGCTTCTGGGAAGAAGATGTAAAGAGCACTTTTCCGACCACAGCTTTAGGAGATCATGACATCTTTGCTTAAAGCTGGTTACCGAGACCTTAGCTGGGCAGCACATGCATAATGTGTGGGTGCTATGCAGAGACTTGCCTCCACCCTGGTCTACACTGAGCAGCTGTGACCAATACCACCACTGGTCTTCCCTGGACTTCGTTTCTCCTCTTTAAGGTGGGGTAGCAGCACCTCCCTCGGAAGGCTTTGCTGAGGACTACAGGTAGTGTGTGCAAAGGACACACACATGGCAGGTTCTCAGGAAATGGTAGCCATCACGGTCATTAGTGCAGGGGGAGTGAACTGGATGGGGCAGACTCTCCAGAATCCACAGTGTTTGCTGATACACAGGGGGAGGTGTAAACGCTGTCAGTTGTGCGTGCTGGCACATTTATCATTAAGCATCGTTGTGTCAGGGGGTCTGTGAGCACAAACATGACCAAGCCCGTGCCTCCCTGAGAAACTCCACAGGCAGGCGAAGATCCTGGGTACACAGATACCGCACTGCTCCTCCTCCCCAGACTGAGCAGCATCTGGAGAGATGGGACAAGGAAAGCAATAAGTAGTTAAGCAAATTAAATACACAACATTCCCAAATAAAGGTCCTAATGATATGAGCCAGCCTGGCCACCAGACACTCAAATCAAACACAGTCAGTGTAACTTTCTTTACCACCACCTTCCCTGAGGTCCCAAGTGTTCTTCCATATGGGGATTACCCATAATCTCTTAGAAAGCTATCTGGGACTCACATACTGCCATTGCCAACACAGGATGCTGCCTGGTCTTCCAGGCGGGACTGCAGCTTGGATTCCGGGCAGGGGAGTATCTGAGAGGCCTTCCGAGGTCCTCTGACCCTCGGTGCTGCAGCTGGCTGTGTAGGGCCTGAGCGGAACTTGCCTGCCTGCCACACACACAGGCACAGGGCCTCCGGTGCACAGTCCTGGACGCAGGGCAGCTCTCGAGAGCAAGGGCCATGTCGCACCACGTTTCTGTGTGCGGAGACTCAGACAAGGGGCTGAGGGCCCTGCCAGGGGACCGTGCTGCTTGTCACAATCACGCAGATCACAGGGCCCGGTGCTTCTGCTGGTTCCGAGGACTCTGCGCAACACTCAGTCACAGGCGCCCTTCTCTGTCTTCTTCCCCCCCCCCCCCCATTTCTTAGTTAATTTGCATTTCTCTATATCTATAACCTACAGGCAGGGTTTAAGTTCTGGAAGGTTATAGATATAGAGAAATGCAAATTAACTAAGTCGTCAAATCCGTCCTCTTACCATAAATGTATAGGTTCTTGCACAACAAATTCTCATTTTTCCGGGAGCCCATTTCTTTGCTTCTCCTCACACTTCCATTCCTGCCTCCTGAGTCCGTGCTGGCTAATCTGGTGTTCACCAGCACATGTGTCAAACACAAGGCCCGCGGGCCAAATCCGTCCCACCAGGCCTTGCAATGTGGCCCGCACCGCGCTGTCATCACTGCACTCCGCTGCGTTTCCATCACAATGACAGTTTATGACTGTTCAGTAAACCATTCGGCCCGCGATTCAGGCTGGATTTTAGATTTTGGCCCCTTCTCTGATTGAGTTCGACACCCCTACTAGGCTGGGGAACATTTTGTGTGCAGAACTCTCAAATGTGTGTAGGTGGAAACTTAACATGTGAGACGATGACACTGAGTGTCAACCTTGGCAACTAGATTCGCATTGAATTGTAAATGGCTTTATTTTTTTTCATTTTTTCACTGTTCAAGATTTTTTGGCATTTTAGTTTGTATGACACTTGGACAGTTGGCTGTATTATTTATATGTATACTTTCCTTTTTACATTATATGGCAATGTACACTAATCTGATACATACAGTCCACAGAACAGATCCTTTGGATCCTAGCTGGTTTGGTTCAGTGGATAGAGCCTTGGCCCAGGGACTGAAGGCTCCTGGGTTTGATTCTGATCAAAAGCATGTACCTGGGTCACAGGCTTTATTCCCAGCCCTGGTTGGGGCTCATGTGAGAGGCAACCAGTTGACATGTCTCTCTCACATTGATGTTTCTCTCTATATTTCTCTCCCTCTCCCTTCCACTAGCTCTAAAAATCAATGGAAAAATATTCTCAGGTGAGGAGTAACAAAGACTCTTTGGAACAGTTATGCACAAGACATGCAATATTGGATTTACATTGGATCCCAGGATGTCGTTAATTAAAGAGAAGAAAGTTGGACTATGCATGTTGAACCACAAAGTTATATAACCCAGTGGACACACATCTAGTTTGAAGGGCAATGTAGTGTATGCAGCATTGGCAGTGGTGCTGTTGAGGAGGTGGAACTATTTCACACAAGATAAGGATGGTCCAGCATCAGGACACAGATGCAGGGTTTTATGAGCCATTACTATTTCTACTTTTAGAAAAATGATGTTTTTAGTCACAGATCAAATAAAAGGGACAATATGCACATTCTCCAATTAAAATCCTGCTGTAGCCTTGACAGTGAAGTCGTAGGACGTTAGAAGACTTGAAAACTAGAGCTCTTTCTGGATCCCCCAAAGTTATCCGCTCTCTTCTTCAAACGGGCTCGTCCTCAGGTGTCAGAGTCACCTTCACAGCATCAGAGGTTCCACTCTGTCCCAAGAGGAAGGAGCACTGAGGAGGACGTCTTCGTTTATTCCGTGGAGACCCTTGATCATGGTGGGATTGGATGCTCCTGCTTAAGATTCTCTATCATACTTCCTGCCAAATCTGCCACAGTGGCCCAGGGTGTGTAGCCTTTCAGTTTGATCACCTCACACGCAGTTCAACCACCTGTTTGTGAACTTCTTTCTGCTGTTCCTTATCTGCATCACTGCCTAAAGCAGGGTGCAGATCCTTTGGGGAGACACCAGCAACATTCACTCCACTCCACACAGGGACACGCGAGTTTCATTGCTCCTCAAAGCCACACCCATGACAGCTTAATGGGTGAACTCCCAGCCTCTCCCCCATTAGAGAATGGAACCAGGCTGAATCCAGATTGCAACCACTTCCAATAAAATGGTTTCTGAGAAAGCCACTTATCTTCCAACCCACATAGGTCAAGATACCTCCTGGATTGGAAACAACAAAGCAAATTGCAGTTGGGGTGAATTTCACAACATTAGGAATGAAGAAATTAAAGATGTTAAATTATCCCTCATGTTGATGTGCCTCAGCTGTGGTAAGAACAGCTTGGCGTTTGCAGTCTCACTGTAGTCTGTCAGAGACAGTTTTGGAGTTCTAAGGAAAAGGTTGCCATGCTGGAGACCCATCATCTCTCCCTTCAGTTTGCCTTCCATGACATCAACAAGAGCAAGTTTACCTGCCACGTCCTTCATGAGGATACTGATGGCTCAGGCATCCGGCAGCACCAGCCCAACGACCGTAACCTCATTCTGGGGGCTTCGTTCTCCCTGAAGAAGACGCACGGGCAGCTGCTCCTTGAGAGTTGCCGCACTGGACTTAGAAACAAAGGAATGGATTGCATGGCGGGTGGGCGTCAGATCCCAGACTAAGAGGCAGCTGCCCATGTCAATGACTTTATTTTTACAAGATTTAACCGTTTTTTCAAAATTATAAATAAAAATTCCAGTTTATTTAAATAATTTTGTAATTCATGATATCCATGAATTATGATCTACTTGCTTTTAAAATTTCATAAATAATTTTGTATAGTTTAGGAACAAAATAAGTGTTTTGAAAACTAATTTTCATTTTTGATGAAAATACATTCAAATTTTAGACACTCTGAATACAACTTTATATATTTTTTTCAGTCCTTTGAGTCATTGAACATGAGTGCAATTGAAATTGTGAGAGGTTAAAGGAAATGCAAAAATGGAGCATAAGAAGAAAAAAAAAAGACATAAAAAAAATCTTGAAAGGGATGGTCTGTTTAAATTTTTAAAAATTGGAAACAATAACATTTAGCAGCCTTCTAATAAGCATGGCCCACATAAAATTTACAAACAGATGTAACCAATTCTTTATTTAATGAAGATTTAATTACTAATCAAGACAAAGGAAATGGATTAAATAAGAAAAAACTGTTTTATATAAATCAATAACCTGAATAGGTTCAATGTGATCTCTGAAACTTCATATTCTTACCATAAGAAGATTTAATTATTCATCAAAAATAATGGGAATGTAAGTGAGCCTTCATTCCTGCTCTTGTTAGGGCCTGAGAAGTGTTAGGGGCAATCCTAGGCCATCTGCATTCTGGCTGCAAACCTGCCTGGGCTGGGGGCCCAGAGCATAGATTTCCATGCTCTGAACCCAGGACTTGCCACCAGACCGAGCTCATTGGAGTGATACACAATTTCAAAGTCCCCAACACAGTGGCTCACACAAAATAGATTTCAACAATGCTGTTTAAATTTATTTGAAAATAGTCCACAAGCTTGCACTCCCTGGGATAGGAGGAAGAGTCAATTATTCCTTAAATCAATATATATTCAGTGAAGATGAGGGCTTGGCTTCCTGGGGCTTTTACTAGTAGTCGAGTGGAGAAGGTAGATGTGATTCAAAGACTCAGGTAAGGCGACCCACAAAGAAACACCACCTCTCCACCGAGAGAGCCTCCGAAGGAAGGACCAGCTGGCCGTGCGCCCTCCTGCTCCTGGCCAGCCTCTCCTTCTCCACGTCTCTCCCCTGCTCCTGGCCCCTTCCTCTTTTCTCCCTCCTCTCCAAGCAACCCCTCTGGTTATAATATATGTGGGATGAAATGTGAAATTCTTATTAGGAAGTGGCAGTATGCAAATGAATGGAAATTCAGAGAAAAAAGACAGCTTATGTTTAAAAAAATAATCATCATGATGAATGTTCTCCTTAGAGAAATAAGCTTGTGCTGCAGTGTATGAGCAATGGCTGCCTGAGGCAGCTGGGTGCAATGTGGTTTCTGAGATTTTCATTGGAGCTGTAAAAAAAAAAAAAAAAAAAAAAAAAAAAAAGCCAAAAACATAAAAACAGGCTGTGAGAAGGGAGGGGAAAAAAAAAAAAAAAGCTGGAGCTGCAGATGGGTGGAAGTCTAACGGATTCCTATAGAAATAGAGCATTTAAATTAGCTTGGCATAAAAATAATCAGAGCTGTGGGGTTGACTTACTAACTATATTCCCCACTGCCTGATTCAATTTCTGTTTTGAGAAATCCAGTACGCATCCAGGTTCCTCCAAAGGCCCCATCCCAGCTCCAGCCTCAGGAACGAGGCTGCGGCTGCTGCTCGGCAGTTGGCACTCCTGAGCTTTTGACGTGAGTCTTTCTGTTGTCCCTGCCTGTCCCAGCAAAATTCTGGGTTTCTTTCTTCATGTTATCTTGCTGCATTCCTATAGAAGTCCAGAAACCCTGGAGCCTTTTAATTTAATTTAATTTAATTTAATTTAATTTTAACATTTTCCCCTGAGATTAATTTCTATAGTCACACAAGGGAGCCCAGGCCCAGGTTTTGATAATTAATAAATAAACAAATATTTTAATAAAGTTGAAAGCATAGGGTCTCAATCAAGAAGGCCTTCTGCTAATCAGCATACTTGAGTTTGTAAAGTAATATCCTGGGTATAAATTTGTACCAAGCCATGTGAAGTATAAGAAATGTTACATTCCTCCATTCTTCTCAGGCAATTTCTACCCACTGGGGTGGTGGCAAAGCAAGCTTCTGTCACTGAGGGTGGCCCATCACTAGGGCAGCGAGAGGCTCTGGGGCACCTGCTGTCCTTGGAGAAGTCCCTGCCCTCCTCTGGGCCTTTTGCTCATGGCCTTTGTGCCGGGAAGGCAGGTTTGCTCAGGGTCAGTGCTGAGCCACTCCTGCCTGAGGGTAGTTCCTGCAAGTGGGGCGCTGACTCCTACTGTTCTCGGTCCTCCCAGACTTGGAAGGTTCTGCCGTCCTGCCTGCCACCAGGGCAGCTCCCTCATTCCCCTCAGAGCCTTCCTCCTTTGGCACCCAGTGTGAGCACTATAAAGCTTAACTTTGTTGTTGTTGACATTACGGTAAGCAGAAACAAGCCACTCAGAGAAAAACAAATATGACATGATCTCACTTATATAAAGCTTAGCTTTTAAAGATAAACCCTAACACCTACTTGGGAAAGAATGACTGGGGGTGGGGTGGGTGGGTACAAGGTTTCCCTTTTAAATGCAGGAATGAGGCTTTGGGCCAGTTTCAATTTGTCATCTCTGATCCCTGATGAACCTTCCATGACAATTTCAGATTAAGCTCAAAACATTGACTGAGTGAGGCTGGTACCTTCCCACCTCCATCACACCACCCTCACCCCCCATCTCAATCACAGCTAGGTCTGAATCAGGGGGTATTGAGGGAGGGGGAGCAAACAGAGGTTCAAAGCTTTATTTCCCCAGGTGGGCCATCTTTGCTTGCCCCTTTATGATCAGGGAGCTGGAGTGAGTGCCTGCTGTCCATGGCAGGGTGTCCTCAGCCTTGCAGGGCAGGTAGGGTCAGGGGGCTTAAGGGAAACAACACTGGGCTGACTCGGCCCTGCCTTGGCTCAGGTTTCAAGGAGAAGGAGTGCGACTTTCTACCTAGTGCAAAGATCTGTCCTCAGATCTGCCCCTGCTGGGAGGCTTGCAGGGGCCCAGAGCAGAAGCTCCATTCCTCTATTGAAGAAAGGGCTCTCGAGAGAAATGCACAATCCCTGGGGGAGGTCATTATTGGAATAACAGACACAGCCCATTGGTGTAAACAAAGGACGAAAGATCTGCCCCAGAGCCACTAGACATCCGTGGAGCACAGCTTGGAAATTACTGCAAAAATCTAGGCTCTCCTCTGTCAGCGCTGCTGGAGCAGATCCTGGAGGCACGGGTCCTTGCTCACTGAGGGATCTACCAGGTCTGCTCAGTGCCAACCCTGGCAGCCACACCCATCCTGGCCTGCCACCTCAGCCCCTCAGCGTTTTCCTTCCTACAGAGCACGTCTGAGTCAGACATAAAGCCATTTCACCATAGCTGGTAACGGATTCTAGAACCTTCTATCAAAGGGTTGACCATTTGCCCTTAGGCAGAGATCCACAGGGTGGTGTGCAGCCAGGTGCCAGCACCTTCCCAGCACACACGCCAGCCTGGAACCTTCCACGCTGCCTTCCCTGAGCTGGTGCAATGAGGGTGTGAGCGCAGGCAGATTGGGGGTTATTTTTAAACACCCTTGCTGGGAGGCAGCAGCGACCTTAAAGTAGGTTGTCTCTCTTTTTCTGACATTTCAGTTTTCTCATAAAAGCATTTATTTGTAGAAACAGAGAATGCTAAGCTGCAAAAGCACCCACGTTATGCAAATGGCAGCTGCTGGATGTCTCCCACGTTGACAAAGGGAAACGGGACCAGCTGCGGCAGGCCCTCGGGGTGAAGGGGACAGCTGGCTGCCCGTCTTGAGAATGACCAGTCCAGCAGACCGGACCGTCTGCAGAAAGCACGCTCTCCTCAGGTCCGGGAGCCCCGGGGACCAGGAGCCTGAAGACAGCGACTCACGCCTGACCCTTCCAGCAGAGAGGGCAGGTTCCTGGGTGGAGGACACCATCTCCACCCCCCCAGCCATTTCTGTTGCTGCTGGTTATCCAAGAAAGCCAGTAGCATTTCTTACCCTCCCCTGGCTGAAGTGACTCCACTTTCCTGTCCTATTAAAAGAGGAGATCAAAGGAGTCAACTTCCACTCAGAGAGCCAAGAAATATGAGGGATGCGTGAAGGCCTGTACTAATGCTCAGGACTCGGACCTCTGACTAATAACCATAGCACAGCAGTGTACTACTGCAGTCTACTGAAACACTAGCAACATGCTTATTAAATACTATGTGTACATAATATATAAAGTGAGACAATGGCATGCCAATATAATATTTTATACATTAATAAATATATAATTGTCATTTTGAGTATCAATAGTTCTGCAAAAATTTCTTAGTTGCCTTATGTCAACACTGTGCCAGACACTAGGGGTCCCAAACGGTTACAGTTTAGGGAGATGCCTGAACAGGACTTTCAATCAAGCACCAGGGAGCCATGGAGGGTGCAGGGCTGAGGCAGGCACGTGGCCAGCAGGGATGGAGGCGGGGTGGACGCTGTGCAGCAGTCTCCGGTGCCGGTGCTGGCTGGAGGTCCGCGCTTTTGAAAGAGCCGAGCACGGAGAGTCCTCTCAGACCTCAGTGCCTGATGATGTTCTGTTCCCACTGAAGGCCCCACTTGAAGTCCCAGCTTGATTCTCTCAGGAGATGAGGAGCCTGGGCTGTGTGCCCAGCTCTTCCCACTCCCTTCTGTCTCGGCACTTGGCACGTGGCAGGTCCTCACTGCTCTGCTGGACTCTCTCCCACTGGTCCATGGACCCCAGTCGGCTCATCACTTCTGTGCCCACGGCGCTGAGCAGAGTGCCTGTAGCACAGCTGGTCGCCAGTATGTATTTCTGGAACGATTGCGTGAAAAGCATGAGAGGCTGGTCTGCCTTCAGCTCCGCTCACCAAGGGCCCCTGCTCCTCCGGGTTTTAGGCCCCGTGCTGAGAGAGCGCTCCCCTTTATGCTTTCATAGGCAAATAAGGAACTCTGTGAGTGGGGGAAGGGGTCATGATTTGTTAAGTTGATGAGTATAGCTTTCTTGTAAAATAGAAAATTCACGAATCAGAAAAGCTCATAGTCTCATTTGATGTAGGAAATGGTCAGCAGAAGGACCAAAAAAAAAAAAAAAAAAAAAAAAAAGAAGAAGAAGAAGAAGAAGAAGAGTTCACTTTAAGACAGACTTCAATCCAGAGTACCCAGCAGCCCAGCAGCCATTCTTGAGCCCGCTCACTCTTTTGTGCAGCTTGGTCTTGATTTTCCAACATCACTGAGCAAGGAGTGACTGTCCCACTGTGATGTTCATGAACGTTCATGAACCCAGAGTCTGATTCCTATTCCTCGGAATCTGGATTGGAACAAAAACCCGCACAGACAACTCACCCTGGGAAGCAAATGCTGGTGAGAGGAGCCCCCCCACCCCCGGGGGGGGGTGGGGTTAGCAAATAAGCGTTTGCACTACCACTCTCTCCTCAGCAGGGATCCCTCCACCTCGCCTACGACCAGATTTGTTCTGACCCAGATGCCCCGGGCCTGCTTTGTGGAGACATCAACATAACAAGGCAATAAACTGAAATGAAAACGGGACACTTACAAATAAAAACCTGCGTCTCCCCTTTATCCTTCTGGAATCATAATGAGCCAGGACTGCCAATCTCCAAAAGGTGAACTGAGGGGTCCTGGAACTGACGCTTCCCTCTGTGATCCTGATGTGGTAAACGGACTATGATTCCAGCATTTAATTCCCTCACCTCTTACTGTTTGGAGATTTCCCGAGCACGATGCTAGATACCACAAAGCCAGACCGTGAATACAGATATCAGAGATGAAATGTTGGTGCTCTTCCTTCTCTAAAGAAAGGAGTTAACTGCATTGTTTATTGTGCATATCGCTCCATGTGCCTGCATGCTTCCCTTAAAGATGTGGAAGGTGAATGCTTCTCCGAGGATATAAGTTAAACTTGCTGAGATTGTGATGACCATGCTTTTACTCCCAAGAAGACCTGGGTAAATTGAGAAAGGCCCTATAATGTTTGTTACTTCTTGTACTTCTTGCCATTTGGTCCTTATGGGGAAGGGCAAAGAAGGATTTAAAATCAATTCTCACCCTAACTGTTTTGGCTCAGAGGATAGAGCATCAGCCTGCAGACTGAAAGGTCCCAGGTTTGATTCCTGTCAAGGGCATGTACATTAGTTGCGGGCACATCCCCGGGGGGGGGGGGGGTATAAGAAACAGCTGATCAATGTTTCTCTCTCATCGATGTTTCTAACTCTATCCCTCTCCCTTCCTTTCTGTAAAAAAATCAATACGATATATTTTTAAAAAATAAAATCAGTTCTCACCATTTTTTCATTAATTATCTTGGCTTTTCTGTCATATAAATGTGCACAATAATATTTCCTCTGCTTTTTAAATATTTATACTTATTATTTCTGTTTCATGATATGCAGCTTTGGGCAGCTGATGTTAAATAATAGAGGTGCTAGGAGGGGAGACAGCAGACAGATTTTGAGTCCTGGGTCCTGAGTTTAAGACCAGCTCTGAGCCTGCTTAGTCACGTACACCACTCAGGGCCCAGCTCCCCCAGCACAGAGTGAATGCGATGCTGCTTTTCTTACCCTGAGTCCTGGCAGAGAAACAGTGTCCTGTAAATTGATGGCAGCAATCGCTGTGATCTTCAGGGCGACTGTAGTACACCTCTCTGTTCCACTGTCTTTTCACAACCTCCCAGATTTCACATTGAGGATGCTGTTGGCTGTTGGGGGCTGTGAGCTTAATCCCTCCTCCTCCTTGCTTCCAGAGTTCAAGTTAATTGAGAACTAGACATAGATCCTAGAGGGTATTACCATGCAATATTCATTTAATGGCTGGTAGGGATATATTGGAGAATGCAGCTTGCTGAAGTGGATTGTCTGTTTCTCTGCTCTCTCCGTTGCAGTCCAGACCTGAGACTTGCATGTTGAGGAGTGAGTCAGCTTACACTCACCTCGCCATGGACAGCTGCAGCCTGCCTCCCATCCCACAGAGCCGAACAACTGAGTCTTAGACAGCCAAACCCATTTGGGAAACAGAAACCACAGAGCATCAGATTTTCCACTATTCACTCAGGAGGCAGAAGGTAGGGGGAGTAAGAGGGAAGCACACAAACAAAAAGCTTACTCCCTGGCTCTTCCCCACTGAAGCAAGGTTTTGGAGACATTCCCTCGGTATGAACCAGGGCAAGCATATAACAGGCAGAGAATGCTTCTCTCTTTAATTTTTATTGATTTATTTTAGAGAGAGAGGAAGGGAGAGAGAGAGATTTGTTGTTCCACTTATTTAATTAATCATTGGTTGACTCTTGTATGTGTCCTGACCGAAGATCTAACCCACAACCTTGGCATATCGGGGTGACATTCTAACCAACTGAGCTACCTGGCCAGGGTATACTTCTCTCTTCATTGGCTATTGGTTTAAGATATTCTTCTGGGCCCTGGCCATGATTGCTCAGTGGTTAGAGTGACAGCCTAAGCACTGAAGGGTCATGGGTTTGATTTCTGATCAAGGTACCTTGTTTGCAGATTGATCCCTGGCCCTGATTGAGGTGCCTGTGGGAGGCAGCTGATCTCTCTCTCTCTCTCTCTCTCTCTCTCTCTCTCTCTCTCTCTTTCCCTTCTCCCTCTCTCTTTCTTTCCCCCTTCCTCCTTCCCTTCTACTCTCTCTAAAAATCAATGAGAAACATAGCCTTGAGTGAGAATTAATAAAAAATAAAAAAATATTTAAAAATCTATTTTTCTCTACTTATTATACAATTCTAAAAGCAATGAATTCTTTTTTTAAAATATATTTTATTGATTTTTTACAGAGAGGAAGAGAGAGGGATAGAGAGTTAGAAACATCATTGAGAGAGAATCATCAATCAGCTGCCTCTTGCACACCGCCTACTGGGGATGTGCCCGCAACCAAGGTACATGCCCTTGATTGGAATCGAACCTGGGACCTTTCAGTCCACAGGTCGACGTTCTATCCACTGAGCCAAACCGGTTTCAGCAAAAGCAATGAATTCTTAAAATTCAATTCAACACATCAACAGATGGTCCCCAGTTTATGGTGCTTTGTCTAAGAATTTTTCTACTTTACGATGGAGAGAAAGTGATATGCACACAATAGAAATTGTACTTAAAATTTTGAATTTCTGTCATTTCCAGGATTAGCAGTATTAGATTCCATACTCTCTCATGATGCTGACCAGGGCATTAAACCTCAGCTCCCAGACAGGCATGGAATTACAAGGGGTAACTGTATTGCCAGCATTTTCTGGATATTGTGATTTGTGTTTTTACATCCCATATGTCTGAAAAACACCTATCTGTGTCTCTGACTTCTGGTGAGAAGAAGAGGAGGGCATTACTCCTGAGGTGAAGCTCAAGATAAGTGCCCAAATGTAGGCCATGCAAGCGTTCTGAGCAGAAGTAAGGCAGGCTGTGCTAAGTTATGAAGTTTGGCTGACTGGGTGCATTACATGCATTTTCAACTTAGAATGGGGATGTAACCCCATAGTAAGTTGAGGAGCATCTGCATTGAATATTCACTGTATATAAGGCACTGTGGCAGAGTTTATTGTATTGAATAATTACTGTATATAAATGTGGCAAAGTTTTATTTAAATTTGGAAAAGATAGTATTATGGCAAGGGAGCTATCACAGGACTCCTCAGAGCCCTTAATATTCTAAACTGCTCTGTGAGGTTTCAGTTCCACGAAAGCAACATAAACCCACTAGAGTCTATTCTGCCGTCCAGTTATGTTTAGCCATTCACTGGGTGGCCAAGCCGTGGTGCAGGATAGAATGCAACATAAGTATGGCCAAGGTTAAAAGGCAAATAAGCGCCTCTCGGGAGAGAAACCAGGGCATGATTGTAGATCACCGAGTATAGAGGACATGCACATCAGGCCCAGTGGTGCGGTGTTTACTTACAGCAGGAGGAGAGACAGAGCGCAGAGGGTCCAGCCCTTTGCAATGCACTGGTGTCTAAGGGCCAGTGGATCCAGGCCACAGCTGATGTGGGCAGTGTGATTGCATGTAGTCTGCTTTGTGCTATATGGAAGGACCCTGACCACTCCTCTGTGGTTCCTAGATACAGAAACTCTGGGGTATATTTGATGGCCACTTAGGAGAACACACACAGGAGCACACCATAGGCCTGAGACAGAAAAGCATTCCCTCGAAAGAGATAACCACCCTCGGCCGTGAGGGCTCTCTATCTCTCAGCAAGTAGATGTGCCAGGCAACAGCCCATTCTTACACAGTCAAGTGGGGGTCCACAGACTGCACATGGCTGCCTTTTCCAGCAAATTCCAACTAATATTTTGAATGGAAAAAAAATACAAAAAAGTATCTGAGTAACCTGACTCCAAAAAGCATATAAAGCAGGTGACTGTTGAGAATTAAAACTTTGAGAAGAGAGTATTCAAGGTGAGTTTCCATCTTCCTCTCCCTCTCATAGCTTTGCTCTGAGGATGGCCTTTAGTCTCTGAGGAATGTAGCAGGGTGGTCCTTTAAGAAGCTGATACTCCAATAGAAATTATATCTTTATGGTTGGAAACTAAGAATAGATATCTCCTGAGAGCCAGAGAGTGAGGGATAAAAAGCCCAAAATGGAGAAAGCTGGAAAGAGAGGGGTCTCCTAATTATAAACTCTCCCAAGTCTCAGCATTCCCCTTAGTGATACACGTGTACAATACAAACCAAACCAGCACCTACAGCCTTTGAGAGCTAAACTGGGACATGAACCACTGCCCACAGAAGGTGAGACAGAATTAGATAAAAACATTAACATCCTCCACAGTATTGTAATAGAATTCAGAATGGATACAAACATAACACTCTCAATGTTCAGGATACAAACCAGAATTTCCCAATATAAAAAGAACCAGAAAAATGTGACCAATTCTCAAGAGGAAAAAAACAAAACAAAATAAAAAAACAATAACAGATTCCCAAACGAAGATGACCCAGATGTTGAGGTTATCAGACAAAGACTTAATGCAGCATTAAAACTATGCTCCGTGAGGTATATACATATACTTGGAATAAATGAAAATATAGGCATTCTCATCAAAGAAATAAAAACTATAAAAAGAAATCAAGTGGAAAAAATTTTAAATATATGAAATAAAAATTCACTTGATGGGCTCCACAGCGGAATAGAGATGATGGAAGAGTCAATGAAATCTTACCCAATATGAGACTAAAATAAACAAACACTCAGGTTTCTGTGAGACAATGTCAAAAGTAGTAACATATATTTTATTGAAGTCTAAGAAAGAGAAAAAGAAATGACTGAAATGCAAAAATTATTTAAATAAGTGATGGCCATAAAGTTCCCAAATTTGCTTAAAGGCATAAATTCACAGACATGGGCCAGTGGGGAAGGAGGAGGGGATAAGGGAAGCTGGGGGAAGGTTAATTGGAGGGGAAAAGAAAACATATGTACTACTATTTGTAATACTTTAAACAATTTAAAAAACAAAACTAAACAAGACAAGTTATCTTAAAATACCTAGACATATCACAATCAAACTGCTAAAAGCCAAAGATAAAAGATTTTGAAAGCAGTTAGAGAAAAATGACGAATTATGTACAAAGAACAATTCAAATAGTTGTGGATCTCTCTTCAGATACCATGGAAACTAATGTAATAACAATTTTAAGGCACTTGAAAATAACTGACAACTCAGTATTCTGAATCCAGCAAAAAATCTAAAAAAAAAAAGACCTTCTCTAATGAAGAAAAGCTAAGAAAATTCATCAGTAGCAGACATGCTCTAAAATGTAAAAAGAAGTTCTCTGGCTATTCCAGAAATGATACCCGGAGAGAAACTTGGGTCTTGGCTGGTTGTCTATTCACCCAATCAAAGCATAATATGCTAATGATATGCTAAGGCTGCTTAACTGCTCGTTATGATGTGCTCTGACCACCAGAGGGCAGAGAGTTGACTGGTCAACTAGTCACTATGTTGTGCACGACCACCAGGAGGCAGACTATCAACACAGGCGCTGCCCCCTGGTGGTCAGTGCATGTCAGAGCGAGCAGCTGAGCAGCCTTAGCATATCATTAGCCAAAAGCCAGGCTCAAATCTGGCGAGTGCAGTGACAGTGGCAGGAGCCTCTCCCACCTCTGCGCTAAGGATGTCTGTGGGGAGTGGACCTAAGCCATCAGGAAACCTGAGGGTTCCCGGACTGTGAGAGGGAGCAGGCCAGGCTGAGGTACTGCCCCTCTGCCCATTCGCCCCATGCACAAATTTCATACACTGGGCCTCTATTAATAAATAATATCCCACAAGGACTTGCTGAGGAAATGAAATTGGAAATGGTTTGCTGGAGAAAAGCTGTGGAAGAGAAGGGGGGTTGGGGGAGTGTTGAGAGGGTCTGCGCTGGGAGGGGCATAGGAAGAGGGCCCAACATTCTTGGGCAGGAGCTGCAGCTTCCCATACCCCAGCCAGCCATCTGTCCCCTGGGTTGCCTCACGTGCTTTCCAAGGACGTAGCAGTGACTGCCCCGAGGCGGGCAGCCCCTGCATGGAGGTGAGACAGTGCTTTGTCTACAGATGTGCTGCTCTCTGAAATAAATCTGTACAGGCAGCGGCACTCAGGAGACTTCTAAAAATGAATTTCAGAAATGAGTTTCTGATATCCAGGCACAGATCAAGAGTGAGGCCATTATTCCAATTGTAATGTTTGTTGCTTAAGATCCTCCTGCCAGAAAACAGCACCCAGATCTCCGAGGTGGCTGCAGACGGGAGAGTTCCAGCTTTGGAAACGCATCCTGCCCGGGAGCATTAAGCAGTTTTTCTCTGTGTTATCACCTCACTCAACGTCTGGAGGCAGGAGCCATGCCACACCCGACTTCTCAGGATAGCTTTTCAGAAACAGGTTTCTGGCTCTCCTTGTGCAGAATGTGGTCTGGCATGTCTGCCATGGGCCCAGGGATCTGGGTTGGCAGGCCCTCCTGTGAGTCTTGTCTGCAGTCAGGCTGAAGAAGTCCATGCTTAGTCTCTCATGCGAGCATCTCACCACAAAGCCCTTCTGCATGAGCACCAGGCCCTGTGCAGCTCCTGAGCCATCTCTCCTCATGCTTGTGATTGTTCTGATTGTGCCTGGGGGCCCTGTCAGCTGTGACTACTTGACCAGAACCTTGGCCTGGCCTTTGCTGCGGTCTCAGCAGGCCCATAGTGTGCCGGGCGCCCTGTGGGCCACTGGTAACAACCTGTTCGCTCCGTGTGCTGCCCCCTGCCCACAGCCCTTCTGTGGGAGGTCTTCCTCCTCCACCAGCACCCCTGCTTCACATGAACATGCTGCCCTCCCATCACCTGGGTTGAACATATCTCCTGGGGGTCTCGGGTTAAGACTATAATATATTCTTTAGAACCTTTCATTTTAATCTTTAAAATGTACACTAATTTCGCATTCATCTACATAGAAAAGCTTAACAAAAACCTGCCATCCTGCCCCACCCGGTTTCAAAGCACATGATGCTTGGTGTGTGGTGTCCGCCTTGTGGGTTGTTGTCCAGCACACAGCATTATGCTCCCGGGCTTGCAGACCCCGGGGGGAAGTGCACAAACCCAGAAGGAAGGCTTGCTCACTATGGAGAGGGTCTGTGCTGAAGAATCTAGAAGGACTGAACATAGGCTCCTCCAGAACTGAGGGTTCCCTCCAGCCCCCCAGGATGGGCAGGGCCCTGCGGGGGCCAGGCAGGGGTTGTCCAGCATCAGGCTAAGCAGCTAAGGGCTTAAGTGAAAGAGAGAGCCAGGGGCTCCAGAATCCCATCTGAGACTTGCTCTGAACGAGGTGACCTGAGGGTACAGGTAGAGGAAGGTGTTTTGCCTGATGGGCTGGTCATCTCTGTGTGGCTGGTGGTGGGACTGGATTCCTTTGGTAACCAATGGTCCACTCTTCCCAGCCAGGCAGGGCACACCCGAGCGAGGCTACTGGCTCCAGGCTACGATAGGCTTCAGGCTGAAGCACATTTCCCCCTGTTTTAAATAGTTCTGTCCTTTTCCAACAAAAAGATGTCATCTGGCTTTGGGCGGAATCCAATCTTCGGTGGCCTGCTTTTCTCCTTTAAGCACATTGCTCTCAATTCCCTACAGATGGGTAACTTATTACAGTGCTTTGGATGGCCCTGCTCTTAATGCCAGCTTCTTCCCCTGAAGCACCATGCGCTTTATGATGCAGCTCCAGGTTGCTGTTGGGTCATGGATTTCAGAGGAAGACTGGAGACGAGGTCTGCTCCTCTAATTATGACAGCCCATCCGCAGAGCAGGGGCCACTGGGAAATAAGCTGGTGCCAGTTGCCTTTGGTCATCTGTCTTTATTGCTAAAAGAAAAGTCACGGAGAGCAGCTCCTGTGTTCACGTGTCGTCAGGTCTTTGTAGGTGAGTCTGTGTTTACCTGGCAGCTGTGCCCATTGACAAAGTGGAGTATGTTCACCTTTTCAGATGGAAGATAAAGCGAGATGGTATATAGAGAATTATGTCCATGCGATACAATCTGTTAGATGAGTATTTTCTGCCTTCCATTTTTGGCAGGCTGCCCTCTACCCGGGGAACAGCCTCCATTGTTCAGTCACTCCTTCAGTTCCTTCCAAAACAGATTCAGTCTTTCTGGCCTGCCTGCTGCACGTGTTCACCGAGAGGGACCAATGATGCTTCTCTGAGCACCAGGGGGTGGATAATGGGAGACAAGGCCTGCAGACAAGCCCTGCATGGAGAGGGAGCAGAAAGGCGTTTCTGGACTCAAAGCCAAGATGGGTTTAAAGCTCTCTTTTAGTCACAGGACACCAGCAACTGATTAGTGAGGCTCCAATCTGCAGGGAGGCACTTATAAAAATTATTAAAAACACTGAGAGTTTTTATGTAGTTATAGAACAAGGAATTCATGGAACAAGCCATTGATTTTTTTTCAATTTCTAAGAAATACAGAAAATTTATATCTTACCATTTCTCAGAACTCAGTAATGAAATAAAGAAATCAGTTTTTCCTTAAGGCCTGAAATGCAAAGCAGCCTGGCAAAGTGAGCAGCAGGGATTGATTTTTTTTTTTTTTTTTTTTTTTTTTTTTTTTTTTTTTTTTAATATATCTTACCTGTTCTGGGACTAAATGCCACTGTGAGGTGAAGTCTTTCTGCTGTCTCTCTGCAGGAGGCTCTGTCCATGGTCCTGATCTGGCCAGGATGCTACGGAACTGTCCTTGGGAATGGGCAAGGACCAGCTGGGCTGACACGCCTGTGACAGGAGACACGTCACCTCACATCTTTTCCTGTCTCAACATTCCCACCTACAGTGGGCAGACTACACCCCCAGAGGGTAGAGAGAGCCACATGGTGACACACAATAAAGACAGTAGGGACCTCCGTGACTGTAGCCTGCTGTGACTGACTTCAGTTTCACTCCTTCCACCCAGGGCATTTTTCTCTGAATCTGCACAGCTTTCTCGTGACACTTTAACTCCCTTTCCTTTGTATGAGTAATTCTTTTACACTATGTGACAGGATCATTTTTTTGGTGATTTAAAAAGACATATATATATTTTCTAAAGGAAAGAAGAGGTGAGAGGAGAGGGATCAGGAAGAATGTGGAGGCTCTGGCCCCCGGTAGTAGAGAGAAGGGATAGAGGATCATGTTTTCTGGGTTTGTGTTCTGGTTCCACCACTTTTTGTCTGTGTGCCTTTGGGCAGACATCTAACTGGGGTTGTTTCCTCATCTGTACAGTGGTGCTCCTATTGGTACCTGCATCGTAAGGCTTAGTGATACATAGAAAGCACTCAGCACAGTGCTTGACTTATGCTGAGCTCTCCAGAAATGTGCACTCTCTATTATTATGTATATCTATGGCCAATGTGATCTATACAGATTTGTGGAATGAGTAGATTTGTGAAGTAGTAAATAAAAAAACAAAAATGGAGGAAATTAAAGACTGAATCTCTCCCCAAAATCTTCTCTGATCTCAACAATGTGAATATGCAGGATGATCAACAAGTGTGTATTGATTTGGCCTCATGAGACCACTGGCACCCCGAGGCTGCAAAGTCCCTCCACTCACCCACTACAACCTCCCCGACACCAACTACAATATTTCTAACTGTCTGTGCTTTGCAGTATTGGCCCAGAGCACTGACCTCCCTTTAGTCACTGATTGGAATCATAATTCTTCCAGTCTCCATTCAAATGCCACCTCTTCTGAGAGTATTTCACAAGCCAGAGGCTACTAGAATTTTATTGTTCTTGTTGATGTGTTCATTTGTTTTACCAGCTTTACATTTTCTGTTGATTCACTGTCCCTTAAGTCCTGTGGACCGAGGCCTGGAGCCCAGGAGCATTCTCCACACCCCCCCCCCCCCCTCCAACCAGGGGAGGCCCTTTGATCTTCCCGCACTGTGGTTACCTCTTCAGCAATGCCCACTAGGGGTGGAGTAGATAGGTATCTATTTCCATGTGTGAAGAATGAAGGGGTTGGACTAGCTGAGGCTGCTCCAGCTTTAAACCCCTATTGTTCTTTGGGCTAGATGAACCTCAGAAACTAGCGGTAGACATGTCACAATTCCAGTCCAAATCCCTAGCTTTCTAAAATACTAAAACAGAGGACAAAAACTCCTGCCTTCCTCCCTAACACATACAAATTTGCAACTCATTCCCCAAGAAGATTCTTGATTACCCCCTAGGACTGCCGGGCCTTGAGCCCCCACAACAATGTTGCAGGTTTATTTATAAAGATTCTTTGGGATCTCAGTCTCCCAGGGTTAGTATGCTTTTCAATGTGATCAAGGGACTGAAGCAAAGCAATTATCCTGGAGAGAGGCTGTGGAAGATGACAGGCAGGTGACAACACATGGCCGCTGTGTTATCTGTAGGGAGGTAGTGTTCAGAATTTTCAGACATGAATCCTTTTGTAGATGTATAAAATATAGGTTTGGGGTTGTTTGTTTGTTTTTTATCCTTCAATTTCTGTAGGATAAAATGCCATTTCATTATACTCTGCTACTAGCTATATTGCTCAGGGCATTGAAATCGAGAACTGATGGCTGAGATACAGACTAAAATTCCATGTCACCATTTTAGATGTTCCATTATTCCAGAACCAAGTGCTGTTTGCAAGCTTTTTACTTGACATTCTATAGCCATCGCCTCCAACCAATTATAATTCTTCTGACTATCTAATTCTAACAGTCTAATTTTATCTTTCTGTAATTAAGCTTCTTCTGGCAGCATGCTATTTCACCATAAAAGGACAATATTCTATTTTCCATTTTCAAAATTGGTTGAGCAAGAAGGTAGTCATCCACTTAATTCTATATATATATATTTTTTTTTTTTTTGAGTAAGCATTTTTCTTATCGACTTAAAGAACTAGTAGGTTAGTCCAGGGAAAAACTTTTCAGATATCAAATGTTTGAGAATTTTTTCTAGAAAGAGAGCTGTGAATCAGTCAGTATTGATCAAATACTTTACTGACTTTTTGCAGCTAAAAACCCAAGAGGAGAATGAACAAAGTTTCCTCAGCAATACGTCCTACAACGGGTAATATTATGTATCTGAGAGGCACAGGTTGATCATTGCATGCACAATATCCAATATTCTCTGACTGTATTGTGGGGGGTGTACCTACCTGAAGAACTAAGTTTCCTAGTCTCCCTTGCAAATGGGGATGGTTAAGTGACAAAAACTGGCCAATGAGACATAAACAGGGTTATCAGGTTGCATTTCTGCCAAAGATTCTCATAAGAGAGGTGGACTCAGCTGGAGGTATGTCCTATAAATGTCTTCCTTCTTTCTTCCTGCAAAAAAACTTGAAGCCCCTCCAAGCACCACAAGGGAAGGGCCCAGAGAACTGCGGAGGCCTCAGCCCCGACGTCCTTTAAATAGGAACCAACAACAGCTCCTGTCTGCCTCTAGACTTTTCATTGTGAATCCCTGGCTGAGTTAGGCTGTTCTGATTTGGCCATTTGATCACATTCATGCCTTTATTTGAGTATTTGTCTTCCCTCACTAGGATATACTTCCACAAGGGATCATTACTGTGTATTATGTCTGGAATGTAACATGCACTTGATAAAAACTTGCTGAGCACTGAATGAATGCAGCTAATTTCCTGACACAACCAGCTAATCAGTAAAAGCTAATCAGTCACTCGGTTCTCTCCAAGCCACATCTCACTCTCACAGGGTACTAAAAGCCACCTTGCAAACACTCATTTAAAACTTTATTCCGCCTTGGCTGAGTGGCTCCGTTGGTTGGAGCATCCTCCCATACACTGAAAGGATGCAGGTTTGGTTCCCAGTCAGGGCACATACCTAGGTTATAGGTTCAATCCTGAGACAGGGTGCATATGGAAGGCAACCAATCAATGTTTCCCTCTTCTCTCTCTCTCTCTCTCTCTCTCTCTCTCTCTCTCTCTCTCTCTCTCTCTCCTCTTCCTCCCTCCCTCCCCATCCCCTCTTGTCTTTCTCTCTCCCTTCCCCTCTCTCTAAAATAAACAAGCATGTCCTCAGGTGAGAATTAAAAATAATTATAAACTTATTAATAAAATCTTTATTCAAATCATGAAAGCTTCATGACATTTTTACACAGAATTAAATTTGTATTAGTTATTGATGACTTCTCATTTACATACCTCCAAAATATACAATCATGGAGTATTATAAAGCAGGAGTTTTTGAGATCTCCCCTAGAAAAATACACCTGCCCATGACTGAGCCACAGAGGCCAGTCTTGGGCCAGAAAGGACTGACCACTGCTCTTTGGAATTCTGGAAGGCAGGCCAAAAATCTGCAAGATCGCCCTTTGGGGATGACCGTCACAGCTGCTCCTCAAGAGCTGGCCCACAGTGAGGCAAACACACCAGGAGCCTTCTCTCGCCTCCTTGTCTAAAATGAAGGCAGGTGGGCTGGGGGCTGAGCTTGGTGTGTTTGCCCAGCCAGCACCTCAAGGTGTTGCCCACTCAAGAAACCATATTTTGTGAATTTGGACCCTTCATGCTCCTTCTATTTGAAGTTTCTTTGTGGAATGTATCCTGTTATTTAGTTGGTAAATGTGCTCTCCTTGCTTATTTCTGTCTTTCAGTATATGGTCTAACCTGGATGAATAGGGTCACTTTTCACTTGAGTTGTCCCCTTCAGCACTGGACTTGTAAAATGAGTAAAGACTCCAGGTGGCTCAAAAAGCGAAGCTGGGGCAGGGTTCTCCCAGTCCCAGGAAAAGTCTAGTTGTCCTCTAGAGATCAAGTAGCTTACCATGACCCATTCGGGTGCAGGGAGAGGCTCTCTGTCTTTTGCCACCAGGTGTCTGGTGAACTGGGACAGGGACCATCCACTCCAAGCCTGGATGGTGAGGGGTGGAGAGAACAGCCTCTGGACAGAGCCCCAGAAAAACCCTGAGCATCTATTGAAGTCAAATCATGGCCATCAACCTATCTTTGTACAAAGAATCGAGCTAGAGTAGATTTTAATGGAACTAGAGTAGGTTTTAATGGCACAGGGAAGAGCTTTCTAATTTTTCTTCTTATTGTTTACTGGGCAGTCAACTCAAACATGTGCAACATTGGGTAATTTATTGCATTCGAGGTTGTTTTATGAAAGCCAGTTAGAAGGAAAAAGAACACCTCACATTTATTCAGTGCTCTGTGGATTTGCAAAGCATTTTCACATACATTATTCTTATCTTTTTACTTTCTCTGTTTTTCAGTTTACTGAGCTTGAGTGGGATAATCCTCCTTCCCCACAGATTGGAATATAAAGTACAGAGCATGGCACACAATAGGCACTTAAAATATGGAGGCTGGTGTTCTCTCGTTGGATCCTTAGCTTTCCAGTATCTCCACACTGTTCCTCCATGTCCTCCCAACACCTGGGCTATAGTCAGTGACATCAGTGCTCCCCACTCTGCCATGGAAGGTTTCCTTCACGTTGTTCCCTGAGCACAGGGTCCCAGGCACCCCATGACAGGGTACCTTCAGCTCAGGACGCTGAGCTCATACGCTCTCTGCTGTGCCTTCCATGCCAGGGCTCAAGAGAGCCTGCCCTCCCATCACAGTCATCTATGTGCTCTCTCCATGCCCTCCCTCACTGAAGGTGTGGCTCCCCTCTGCATGCTCAAGGGGCCCTGCCGATCTCCTGTGCCACCAGCCCTTTCGCTTCTCTCATCCTTCCTGTCATATTGCCTTCCTTTAGCTCATGCCACCAATATATAACCATTTTCAAAATTAACAACAAAATAATCATCTCAAACAAGAAGAATCCAGCCCTTAATGCTGAGGCTGGGTCACTGGTCCCTACCAGGACTAGCTTTCCTGGGAAGGTCTTCAATATAATTCCAGGGGTTGGGGTCATGTGACCTTTCACCTATTTACTTTGGTCCCTGTTACCAGCTGAATTGTGTCCCTTCCAAAATCTAAATACTTCAGAAAGTGACTGTATGTGGAGATGAGTTCTTTAGAGAGGTAACAGAGTAAAGATGGGTTCTATGGGCGGTAAATCCAATCTGGCTGGTGTCCTTATTAGAAAAAGAAATTTCTACTCAGGCAGATGCTAAGGAAAGGCACGGGGTGACACAGGGGGAAGACTGCGGTGCAAGAGGCAATCAGAGGCCTCAGGAAAGCCACGCCCACTGCCATGCTGATTTTAGGCTTCCAGCCTCCTGAACTGTGAGAATTACATTTTGTTTGAGTCCCCAATCTGGGGTGCTTTGTTATCGCGACCTATATGACTAATACAGTCCCTTTAAAATTGTTGTCTTCATTAAATTAATGAAAAGAACGTTTTTAATCTTTAAAAACAGGTTCCATAAGCATCTTGGACAAGGTGCTTTGGATTAACATAACATAGGTTATGTTAGTCCAAATTAAGAAATTTATGCTTAATCCAAATTTATGCTTAGTCCAAATTAAGAAATTTATGCTTAATCACATCTAACTTCACATCTTTAAGGGCTTTTATCTTGATCCCTTTCTGAATCTGATCCCTGAAGATCAGATTCAGAAACATAGGACTAAGATCAGATAACATAGGACTAACATAACATAGGTTAATTTGTGCTAACATAACATAGGCTATGTTAGTCCAAATTAAGAAATTTATTCTTAATCACATCTAACTTCACATGTTTAAGGGCTTTTATCTTGATCCCTTTCTGAATCTGATCCCTGAAGAAGAACATCTACTTATTGTCTACTTGGTTTGACACTTTTATCAAGACAGGCCCTCTGACTGACCACACTTCCAATCCTAAAGGCTCATGAGATAAGTGGCTACACCTACTGTGCAGACAAGGAACCAGAAGCTGAGAGCTTGCAGGACTCCAGGAGAACGTATTCCAGGGGTGTCTCCAGATCCATCACAGCTGCACCCAGGCAGCCCTCCGAATGTGGGAAGAAAACAGCACAGATCCCAGGCCTTGACACAGACAGCCTGGTGCCTGGCATGGAATACTGCCAGTAAACATTTATTTATGACTGGCTTAAATTATGACTACTACATATACACTTATAGGTTATTCTAATAACCATATTTTTGTTCAGATTAAAGGCAAGTTCCCAGTGGATTTTTTATTTACTTATTTACTCCAGCTTAGTGTAGGGGTAAGAGAATTAAACTGGAAATTAGAACAAGGTCTGAATTCTGGCTCTGTAACATTCTAGCTGTGGGGCCATGGACCAGTCCCACTTTGGTCCTAGTTTGTTTGTTTGTTTGTTTGTTTGTTTTTTATTCCTCTGGTCTTAGTTTTTTTTGTGTGTGTGTGTGTTTTTTTATCTGTGAAATTAAGGTCTTAGATCAGGTCATTCTAAAAAATGTCTTCCACCTCTATACTGCCATCATTGTGAGAATTTTGATAGGAAATGCTTGTGGGTTTCTAGCTTCTGCTGCTTCTCAGTTTTAATACATACAGAGTGAATTTTACCTTCTATGACATCAGTCACCTTTCAATTATCCATGGGAGAAAGGGGACACTTAGTATTGAAGACAGTTTTGTTAGCCTGAGGCCAAGGTCCTACTTTCTAGGTAGGGAGGAACCTTGGGGCTTCAATGTGGCCTAGTAGGTGGCAGAGGGGCCTGGCCAGTCCTCTGCAGGCTTCTAGCTCCTGCAAAGTTCCCAGCCCTCAGCTTCAGTGTCCCCTGAGCTGAGCATTATGTTTCTAGCCAGCATGCAACCAACATGTTGGGGCCAAAATGGATGAGAACTGGGCATGTTCCATCAGCACCACACTTAACTGCAACTCACAAGCCTGGATCTTGCTGTTGTCCCCCTTCCTGCATCTCAGTCATTGCTGCTGATCTGGGATCCTTGTGTCTTGAGGGCAGGGACCATGGCTCAGTTAGCACCACCAGACGAGAATGCTACCTGAAAATGCAAGCATACTTCAAGGGAGACACCTGCCTTGGCTGCATGGTGCTGGTCCACATTAGGTTCTCACTGCTCTAACATCTTATCTTACTTCCGAAAGGGGACATAAATGGAACTTCATTTCCCTGACCTTTTCCAGGTGGTTGGAATTACATAACTCTGAGGAACGTCTGCACTTAGGTAGTTCAAAGGGCCTCCCCACTTCCTAAAAGAGGACAAAATATAAACAGCAACAGGACTGAAACAGCTGGACTCTGTCCAGAGGTGAAGGGAGGCCACTATGCGGGGAGGGGGAGAATGGGGGGAGGGGAGGTGAGCTCAGCCAGCCTCCCTCCCTGCCTCAGGGATCCTGTTTGGAAGCACTGCCTGCTGGGAGGTTTCAGGGAGCGCTCTGTTTCCATGGCGGAGCCCTGTGAAGTCGCTGCACTGCCTGCTGGAAGGCAGGATGTGTCTTCATAGACATCAAGGCTTAAGATGTTGACTGGCTTGTTCGTTTTATCAACTAACTAGATTTTTAAAATCCAAACAACTGGCCCTGGCCAGTGTGGACTCATTGGTTGGAGTGTCCTTGCACATACTAGGGAGTGGCGGGTTTGATTCCCAGTCAAGGCACATATCGGATTGCAGTTCGATCCTCTCTCCCCCATCCCCAACCCTGGTCAGGCACATGTGGGAGGTAGCGATCCATGTCTCTCTCTCTCTCTCTCTCTCTCTCTCTCTCTCTCTCTCTCTCTCTCTCTCTCTCTCTCTCCCTCTCTCTCTCTCCCTCTCTTCCTCTCTCTCTTTTTCTCTCTTTAAAACAAACAAACAAACAAACAAACAAACAACAAACTGGTTGTTGCACTAATCATACATATTAGTGACTTTCTTTCAAGACAGAAATGGTCTTAGGACTTGCCAGTTTGAAAGGCTTTGTTTCTTCTTTATTCCTTGTGCCTTTAAGCCCTCCCAAGATTAAATATCAGCCTATCCTGAGATAGATAGATAGATAGATAGATAGAGAGATAGAGAGAGAGAGAGATTGCTATTTCTGCTCCAGACACAATAGACACAAACTAACTCCCCGCACCCCCATCAGTCTGTAGGATGGTCCTCAGGGTTGTGCTGGAGGATCCAGGAGGGAAGGGCTGTTCAGACAGAAAAGGTAGCATGGGCTTGGGCCTGTGGGCGAGTGCAGGTGCAGGTAGTATGTATGGAATGGGTTACAGTGCAGGTTGTGTGGCTACAGAAGTTTTCCAGCTCAAAAAGATTTAGAAGAATTTCCAGATCACTACCTGGAAGTGGGAAATGAAGGATTCACAACATCTCCCATCAGTCAGACTTCCTGGACACAATCTGTCTCTGGTCTGGTATCCCACTGCCTCAACCTTGGTCTCTGAAGCTTTGTCCCATCTACTCCCTTCAGCATAGAAACTGTCCCTCTGCCCAGAGTCTGACTGTGGTGTGGCTGTACCCAATTTTGGGCTTAATTTGTGCCTATAGTCTCTCCCCAGAAAGGGCCTTCTTCCTGTGCCCTCCTAGCTCATCCTCATGCCACCCACTCTTACAGGCCCTTGGGCTCAGGGCTCAGGGTGGCTTCCCATCAGAGGGCAGGGATCAGGCCTGTCCCCTGAAACCCTGGTACCTGACAAGTAGCAGCATCCGGCACACATTTGCTGAGTAAAGGGATGGCACTTGCCTTTGAGAGCTATTTTTGAAGGTCATGAGTAGAAGACTCAACTGGATACTGTTAGTCTGACTCAGAAAGTCATGTAAATCCTCAAATATGTGGGATGGCTCCTTCACTATATAATTAACAATTCTACCACTGCAAGCTAGATAGCAATTCCCAAACACTGTTTCTTCACATGGTTCCTCCTCTCAGGAATCTTGACGGCTCCTCTCTGGATGCCACTCTCCTTGCTGGTAGCCAAGACCCTTCAAAACGTGCCTCTCTCCTCTCTCAGCACCATGCGACACAACCCTCTCCTAGCTGGCCCTGAGCTCAAATGCTCGTTTCCGCCTCTATACTTCCACGTAAGCCAACTCCTATCCATATGCCAGGCCCTACCCAATGGCTACTTAGGCTATGTGTCCTCCTTGAGCATTCCAACTCACAGTAACTGTCCATCTGTGGACTTCTGGGAATGACAGCCTCTGCTATTCATGGGACCCTACATGGTGTCATGTGTATTGTTGTCATGGATGATTTCACTTCACAAGTGGAACTTCTGCCCATAATAATTAGACTGTAAGCCTGTGCTCTCCGTGTGCTGACAGGGGTCCCACAGTAGCTGTTTCTGGAAAGTTGGTTGAATATATGATTGAAAAGCTGAGGCTTCTTTCCTTCCTTCTCAGAACAGGCTGACCAAAACCTCCAAAGGCTGCTAGAGGGAGAAGTCCTAGTAGACAGACACCCTCTGTCTGTACTAGTGTTCCTTGGAAGCAGCCAAGGGCGTTGGGGTGGCTGAGGAAGGTAGAGGCATCTCACAAGTGAGCCAGAGCAGTCCCCACTATCACACTTGTGAGAGCAGCTCCGGGGGTGCCAGAGCAGGCTGCACAGCTCAGGGATGTGCTTGGCTGCCTGAGAAAGAGACTATTGCCCCCAAGAAAGGGTTCTGGAGCTAAGCCAGTTGGCAACGCATTTTAGGTTACCTTATCTCTCAACTCTGAAAACTCGATCTGTTGCTTTCTATCAAGCCAGATAAGCTGGCTACACATCTATAGACAGTACCTTTCCAGGAGTCAGTCTTTAAATCTCCACGGCAACTTTTTCTAACTGGCATTTCTTCACCCAATGCGTGTTGTTCTTACTCAGTAACATTGCTTTTCCCTTAGAAGTGGGTGTGTAAGTTGACTATCACGTAGTGAAAGAACACGTGATATTTCATGATACACATTGTCACTATCAGTAATGTGTTCATTCTGTTGGTTATTGAAGATGTAGAGGACGCTAGCTCAGTCTGGAATTTCTCTAGCTGGTGATAAGATTTTTTGCCTCTGACATTGTATCCAAGAGCTAGTTGTCCTCCAGTACCAAATCTCCCCCTTTTACTCAGTAAGAGAACCCTTCATATTTTGCTGGGCACAAAACTTCTTGGCATCAATATCACATTCCCAGCCCCCTTTGTAGTTAGATGTGCTCATATGACTGAATTCTTGCCAATTATTATAAATGTAAATGAAAGTGTCATGTATAACTTCAAATACTAAGTGTCCTTAATGTAAAAAAAGTATGGCCCTTTTCTTTCATCTTCCTGCATGTTGGAATGCCTGCTTGACATCTGGAGTTCAAGCACCCACCTTGAACCATGAGGTTGTTTGCCAAGTAAAGGGTTTGTAGCTAGAGAGAAAATGTCTGGGTCCCTGGTTATTGTGAGCTGACATATGACCCTGAACTTCATTTACATGAGACAAACTTCTAATTGTGTAAGCCATTGTTATCTTTGTTGTCTGACAATGCAACCAAACCATAATCCTGATACTGTGGTGGTGGTTTTATGTCTGTTTCTACCCAGATATTATGGGTTGCATCATCTGTCTCCCTTGCCCTCTAGCTCTCAATCACAGCTAGCCAATGGCAGGCATTGCCAATAGAATGGAGAGTGAGAGTAGACAGAGAGAAGGATACTCCTCTTCCTTGCTTCCTCCATGTTTCAGTGCCTTAATGTGGCAGGTTACTCCTCCTTTCTATCCAGTTCTTGTCAGGGCACTGCTCATCCCTATCTCCATTGCTCAGTGGGCTCTGGCAGTACTATTTCTCCCTCTTTTCTCTCTAGACCTGAGGTAGTAATAGCTTCTCAGCACTGCTAATCTCTGGGACACTGGGCAACCTTTGTGAGTTTCCTTAGTTGTCTCACACCTCTGTAAATAGTCCTTTCATTATTTTTTTAAGTTATATATTTCAGTAAAGTTCTGTTTCTTTCTAGGACCTTAGCTGATAGATCAAATGAGACAGGGACCAATGGGAGAATTGCTAACTTACAAGTCAGCACTGTCACGATCAGTCAATAAATGAGCATTTTACAAGTTTTCTTTACATGACACTTATCTGTGTCCCGTGAGAACCACAACTCAGAAGAGCCATCCTAGCTGTGACTGTTGACTATGCTACAAACTACATAAGGCTCTCCTCTGGGTTTACCTACTATAAGATATAGTTCTGTTCTCAAGCAGTTTTAAGTCCACTCAGGCACTATAAGGAACAGATAAGGGAATTAATTTTCATATGAGGGGGAAAGTGAAACTATTGTCATCATTGGGGCTGAGTTTGGATTGTAGTGTGCAACAAGGTAAAGACCTTCAACAACTAAAGAGAGACAACTGATTTTAATTGAGAGCAATGGAAACTGGTGAACATAAGGTGACATGATAAAAAGTATTGTTTATCAACATTTATTTGGCAAAAGCCAGTGGGCTTATTCTCCCTACCTTCAACCTTCTTATTCTCCCTACTATTCCTTTCAGATGTTATAGCTGCTACTTGAGTTAACTTTATAAATCTAGATCTACTCATGTCTCATATCAGCCCCCCAATGCCAAAATAAATAAGTCCACCCTCCTTTACAATGAGTTAAAATGCCTTTTGCCACCCAAGTCCAGTCAATCTCTCTAGTGTAATCTCCAGCCACTTCCATCTACCTACCTTTTGCTACAGCCCCCAAGACAGTCAATATCTCCTAAACACATCACACATGTGCCAGCTTCTGAGCCTTTGCACATGCTGTTCCCTCTAACCCAACACTGCCAATAGAACTTTGTGCATTGATGGAAATGTTCTATATCTACTAGCCACTAACCATATGTGCTTTTGACCATTTGAAATGTAACCAGTGTGATTGAAGAACTGAGTTTCTAATGTTACTTAATTTTAATTAATGAGACTTAATGTAAGTTTGGCTAGTGGCTACTATCTTGAACAACACAGCTTTAGCCAAAATGTTCTCTGTTATTCTTCCCCCTATTTCCACTGTGGATCTAGAAAATTCCTACATATCACCAAAGAGAAATTTAAATGTTACTGCCTCATTATTGCTTTCTGTCATCTCACCCTCACCCATGAGGCTTAATTACTCCCTCAGCTGTGCTCCCTGTATCTATCTCACAGAATAGGGCCTCCATTCCTTCCTGGCAGCTTTTTCTTTTCATAGTTAGCTGTACAGTATTAATTGCATTCCTCTAGGTGAGCTGTGTGCTCTTGCCTCTAGGCCTTTGCATATGTTTTTGCCTCTTCTTAAAGTTCTTTACCTTACCCCTCTCCCTGGACAACTAATGCCTTAAGATGCCAACTTATATGTCTCTTATTCCAAGAAACTTTCCCTATACCCTAGCCATCCAAATACGGGTCTCTTCCTAAGTACTCCCATAGTGTCTTATAGTTACACATCATCATTTTCTATACTTGTGTTTGTAGCCTGTTTTTCCCTATGTGCTTTAAGACTCTTTGATAATAAGTACTGGTATTATTTGAACTTCTATTACAATGCCTGCCACCTAGTAACACGGGCTGTTAATGACTGAAATGCTCCTGCTGGGATACAGTGGAGAGAAAATAGTGGGGCTACTGTCCTTGGTCCTAAACAGTCCTGGGAAGCATGCATGCTATTCTATGTCCAAACTCTCTGGCAAACTAAAAACAGGTTAAGGAATATGTTATGGGGAGAGGAGAGCAAGTATAAGATATATTAATAGATGATAGGAGATAAAAAGAGGGGGGGAAAGGGGAGAGAGAGAGAGAGATGATGGTGGAGGCTTGGGGAATCCAAAAATCTGCAAGGTTGTCAAGAGTTGCATATTGAATCTACAGGCAGTCTGCTCATAGAATTCTTTCATGATTGGGAGAGGTCATTCTTCTGTTTATTAAGATCTTAAGTTGATTTGATAAGACTCATACACATTATGGGGGGTAATCTGCTTTATTCAAAGTTTATCCTTTTACTTTATTTATTTTTTAAAGATATATTTTTATTTATTTCAGAGAAGAAGGGAAGGGGAAGGGATATATATTTTTGTGAGTGATTTCAAGTTTTTCAGGTATATACCCAGAGAGGGATTACTGGGTCATATTTATAATATTGCTTTTTCTGATGGAGTCAGATAGGTCTAATAGAGCTCTTTCATTTTTCTTTATGCTCATCTCTCTCTCATCCCTCTGCATCATTTCTTGATTCCTATCTTAAATATCATTATTCTTTCCTACATCTGATAGGTTTTGTTTTTTACACTCATTGTTCACTTGTAATCTCCTTAATTGCATGCTTCACTTCCAGAATTTCAGATTGGTTGTTTTTTTTAAATATATTTTTATTGATTTCAGAGAGAAAGGGAGAGGGCGAGAGAGAAACATCAATGAGAGAGAATCATTGATTGGCTGCCTCCTGCATACTATACACTGGGGCTCAAACCTGCAACCTGGGCATGTGCCCTGATCGAGAATTAAAGTGTGTCCTCCTGGTTGTCCTCTCATCCTGAAATTTCAACAAATTAAGCAACTATAATTCAACAAAGAAGTCCCTCCTCAACACAGAGGCATGCCTGAGATGTGCAGATAAGCCACACCTGCCAGGCTGATTAATTCTTTTTCAAAGTTTCAATGTCTTTGATAAAGTACTCATTGTGCTTATGATTTGTTTTCTGAGGGCACTGAATTCCCTGTCAGTATTTTCTTGCATCTTATTGAGTATTTTCAGAACTGCAATCTTTAAATCTCTGCCATTTATATTACATATTTCCATGTGTTCCAGCTTGCTTTCTGGAGATTTTACATTTTCTTTCTGGCCATCCTCATTACTTTCCTTGTTCATGGCATTTACTGTCCTCCTTTGCTTATGCATTTATCTCTGAAGAGGTCTTTCTATTATTTTCCAGTAGATGGCACTGAATCACAAGAGTTTTTACATCTGTGATCTCCCAGTCTTTAACCCCCACAGCTTCCAAGAGACAAACAGCCATCCTGCTTGGTGGTGTTTGCTTTGCCCTCACTGATGACCCCTGACCTCCATGGGTTCCCACTCCAAGCACCCCTCCTAAGGATCAGTCACTAAGGGAAACAGTGGTTCTATTGCAATTGCTTTTGGTTTACAGATAATATGCTCCTGGACTTTACTCCAAGGACAATGGGAGGTGAGTTTTGGAAGTCCAAGAGGCAGCAGGGCTCTGTGGTTCTGTTTCTTTGTCTGAAACACTACTGCCCAGCCTGACAGTGGAGGGACACATGGCAGAACCCTGTGCTCAGTCAGATGTCTGCTGGCCCAGTCGCTGTTTGCTCTGCTCCACTGCTGGACTGCCCTCCACAGCTCTCTGTTCCTCCCAGCCAAAAGAAGCACCTACAACCACTGACCATCAGCTTTCTCCCCTCTCTCCACCAGTTGAGTTGTGAGCTCCCAGCTGCAGGGCTGTGCCTGCATGCCATCTGCACTTTCCTCCCTTCTCATCTTCCTGTGTAACCCCAGATGTCCACTTTTAGACACTCTGGTGTGCGTGTCTTAGGCATGCCTCTGTGTTGAGCAGGGATTTCTTTGTTGAATTATAGTTGGTTAACTTGTTGAAATTTCAGGGTGAGAGGACAAGGTGTGCTCTCACTCTGCCATTCCTCTGACATTACTCTATTTAGCTACTTCTAACTGAAGCTTAGGTTCTGAGGAAAAGGTCATATCTGTTCAGCAGTCAGCACGGAATCTTTAACCTTTAATTGACATTAAAGAGCTGATTTTCTCATGGGCTGTAAGGAAGAGGTCTGACCTGTGTTACATCTAGGATGTGATACACCTATTGTTAAACATACACCATGATCTGGGAACATATCGATCTGTTATTTCCTTTAGTGTATTAATATTGCAAATCTAGACCTCCCCAAGTTCTACCCTCACTATGACTATACTCATAAAAAATAGAAAATAAGGGACAATATTTGGGCACCTTCTTTGACTTTAGGAAGAGCTAAGCATGTAGAAAACTTCAGGGAACTGTTGTCTGCTAACTTGAGCACAGGAGTTCTAGTTCTCAAATGCAATCACTCAATAACAATGCTGAACTCATCCAAGGTCCTTTGCCAGATGGTGCCTCTGGTTTATGAACACCTTTATTTCCCTCTAGAAACCTATGTTAGTTTGGATCAGGACGTTTGTTTGTTTGTTTGTTTGTTTATTTTTATTTATTTATTTTTTTCATTTTTTTATTAAGGTTCTATAAGTGTACATATATTACCATTGCCCCCCAATTCCCACACATGCCCTCACCTCCCAGTGTTTTGCATCTATTGGTTAAGCTTATATGCATGCATTTATTATTTTTAAAGTTATTGGTATTTTTAATTATAGAAATAATCATGAACTACACTTAACACACACTGGTTAATCATTGGGATTCAGTATGAGGTGGGGAAAGTGCATTTCTTTGGTGCCCTGTAGACCAGAAGTTCATTTTTGACTCTGCCACTTACTATGGTGCCCAAGATTACACCTTTGAAAGGTAGTCAGCCTCTTCAGTACTTGGTTTCTTCTTTCCTACTCATTGCATTGCTGTGTGTACCAGAGATAATAAATGTAAAGCACTTAGTATGGCACCTGGGGCATAGTAGGGTTTGTAGCAATATTGCAGCTTCTCAGGTGGACAGAAGACGGCCATTAGCTGGTAGACAGAAGAGAACAGAAAGAAGCATGGCCCAACAGTGGAGAAAACAATCTCACCTCTGGTTTCTATCTCCAGCGTGGGCATGGGCGTTACTGAGGTGAGTATATCCTAATGACAGTTACCTTTTGCATCACTGCCATCAGGCACATGGCTCTTCCAATCCGCAGGCCTGGGTTTGCCATGGAGATGACTGACTGTGCAGGCTTCCACTTCTCCCTTAGGATCCTGGGTGCATGGGAGAACAGCACCAGCTCTGCCCTTTACCTTTCTTCCAGGGATGCTCATCTCCCTCCTGTGGAACCTGAACACCTTTTCCTACAGGTCATGTCACCATCTAAGCAGGTTTTGCTCCAGGGACTCCAGAGAAATGGTGCCTCTAGTGTCAGCTCAAGATCTGTGGGTCAGCCTGGGGGTGGCCCAATTTTATCTTAAAAGACTCACCAAAGCAAATCTTTTATGGAGTTTCTTGTTTCCTAGAAATCCTTTTCTACAAAAGGAATTCTCTTGGTCAAATGAACTGTGTCTTTAATAAGGAAGGACCATGTTATTTCAAATTCCATGTTAATCAGGCAGTACTAATCATATAAATGGGCCTAAGCATTTGGCATCTGTACACTATGGCCTCAGAAAGGAAATAAGTAAAAGTCATACAGTGGAGAGAAGATGCTTCCTCAAGTCCTCTCTGCCTCTCCATCTCCGTCTCTGCCTCTGTCATCCTCTCCCTCTCTCACTCTCCCTCTCCTTCTCCTTCTCTCTCTCACCCTCTTTCTCCCTCTTCATCTCCCCCTCTTTCTCCCTCTTTTTCTCTTTCCGTTTACTCTGATATCCCAAGAAGTGTTTTATAATAGCAGAAGTGACTATCTTTTCCCACTGCTGCAAAAATTAGCCTATTTTTTTTTTTAACATCTTCCTTATGAACTTTACTCAGAGGAGGCAAACCCCGGGTGCACTGCCAGCCCATTGGATCCAGGCTTTGAATTGCACTGTTTGCATGAACCTCCTAGGTTCTGGGGTGACGGCCCCTTCTTTTCTTGGATGGATTGTTCCATTGGATTAGATGAGAGGGGATTTGGAAGGTGGCATCTTTGCCTCTAGGACACTATAAATACTAAATTTCCTGTGAGCCTAGGGAAAACTTCAAGGTAACTGTCAAGATAGCAAAGACAGAGCTGGGGGGAAGTGCTGTTGTCAAAGAGAACACATGAAACTGTCATTTTCCTGCTTGTACTTAAATCTTCCCGTAACCAGGAAAAGATGTTGTTAACTCCTAGATCCCTTCCCTGGGCTGTGTGGACTAAACCACAGTGACCCAGTGGCAGAGTTGAGGAGAATGTTAAAACATGACAATAAATAGATTTAATAATAGCCTTTTCACTAGACCTCGGAGGACCCCTGGCAGTCTCAATTACTCTAGCTCACATTTCCCTTTGCCCTGTGTTATATTTAGTAGCCCAATTTTGTTTCATATATGTATTTAGAAGGAATACATCAAAGCGTGATTTCTTTGAGGCAGTTAGAGTATGAGTTACTTTGATCCCTTTTCTAGAATAACCTGTTTCACATATTTTCTATAATTTGGATGTCAATTAACTTTATAATTAGAACAAAATTATGTTTTTTTTAAAGAAAAGATATAATCAAGCTTTAGTAACTTGAAAGATATTTTTTTCTCAGATGGAGAGATGGCAATAACAGAGGATTATGAAGAAATTCACAGAAGCTAGGGCTCTGTTTGCAACAACTGCTGTTGAATTATTATAAGTGGCAAACGTGAATCTAAGTAAAGAAGACAAGTTGGCTCTTCTGGTGTTGCATTTCTCTCTTTCTCTCTCAACATCTGCTGAGTGTTCCGAGGGTTCCGAGGCCACGAGCCTGAGCTGTTGTGTGTGCTGGTGGCACTAACGAGGTGGGGCGTGGCTTCTCCTGGTATGTTTGTGTGTGCAAGAGTGTGTCTAAGTGATGTGAACCCCCAAGCTACACGAAAGTAACAGGATTGCAGCCCCTGCCCTCATATTCCATTTAATAGAAATAAAATAAACCAACCCCATATTTTGTGTATAAAATAGAAAAGAAAATACTTGTTGATGTTCAATGCTTGAGAGGATATAGCGAAAATACTACAAAATATAAAAATAGTACCATCAATTTGAAATCCAGTGCACAGTAAGTCTCAAGTGCCATAGATTACTCAACTTTTTTCCAATAATCTTATCTCTGGAAATTTATACAAGAAAAAAATTAGAAAGAAGAAACAGCTATATGCTTCAAGGCATTTATTACCAGACTATTTTAAGTTACTATCAGACCATTAATAGCATAAAATTGGGGCAACAAAAAGAGAAAGATTTATAATAAAATGATAACATACTTGGAATAATATTATAAAGAAAAGTAATACAAATAGGTACTCACAATAAAATATCTTAAAATCAGAACATAAAAATGTGTTTTATTTTATTTGTTAGTATAAATATAATCAAATAAAATATATGTAGAAAGAAAAAACAACTATTTTATTAAAATGATAGGATTGTGAATTTCTTTATCAAATTTTTAATTTTCTTAATATTATTAAAAAAAAAAGCAATGACAATTGCTCTCTTGGTTTTGTGGAGTCACTTGCTGGTGGACTTGAGTGTTTATAATTATTAAGAATAGCCTCTACATGCTGTAGTGGTGGTAGACCATTTCTAGAATCAAATTGCTTGAGTTCATAGGTGTGGTTCTACTCCTTTCTAGCTAAGTGTCCTTGCCTTTGCTTTCTCACCTGTAAAATGGGAGATCATAAAAACATCTGAACTTGGAGATAAATTTTAACTGTTTAAATTTCCCATGGTGAACTGAGTGGGTGAAGGTTCTTCAATAAAACTTTGTGGAGAAACAGTGGTACATCTACACAATGGAATACTATGCTGCCATAAAAAAGAAGGAATTCTCATCATTTGCAGCAACCTGGATAGAACTAGAGAACATTATGCTGAGTGAAATAAGCCAGTCAATAAAAGAGAAATACCACATGGCCTCACTCATTTATGGACATTAAAAAACATTATAAACTGACAAACCAAAAGATAGATATAAAGACAGTAAAGCAACAAGCAGACTGTAAAATTACACCAGGGAGAGTTGGGAGATCTGGGGGAGATAAGAGATCAACCGAAGGACTTGTATACATGCATATAAGTACAACTAATGGACACAAAACTCTGGGGAGGGAGGGTATGTGGGGGGGCAATGTTAAAATATGTACACAGATAATAATTTAATAAATAAAATAATAAATAAATAAATAAATAAATAAATAAATAAATAAATAAAACTTTGTGGAGAAACATATGGCACTCTAAGCTGTGGGAAGGGGCAATATAAAAGGTGCAGGCAAAGCTGTGAGCTGAGGCAGACTCCTAGTTGACAAATCAGAGAAGCAGATCCAAAGGCTTCACTCACTCTAAAAAGGAACTAGCAAGAAAGAAGCAAAATAACAGTAAGTTGAACAAGGGAAAGAGGGTGGTCCTAGGGTAAGGGCCTAATGCTGTTTTGTTTCTGTTTTGTTTTTACCTGTTCCCTGTACCTATTTTTTTTTTTTTTTTTTGCCTGTGCCTATTTGTCTGTCTGTCTATCTATCTATCTATCTATCTACCTATTATCTTTAACTTTTGGAAAATTTTAAATCTATACTAAGTTAAAAAAAGAAAAAAGAAAAAGGTAAACAAACTCTTAAATATCCATTACCCAACTTCAACAAAATCAACATTTCATTGATTATCCCATCTATATTCCTTCCCTGGATAATGCTGAAGTAATAATTTTTCACTACATCCATAAGTACAAGAGATTCAAGCTCTTTTATTTGATACAGCCACAACACTATTACTATATCTTAGAAGTTTGCAGTGATTTTTAAGGGTGCCATTTGAGGATTTATTCTACAGGGAGGCAAGTAGGAGGGTCTGCTGCATTTAAATAAAATTGGGGCAACTCACAACCATTTGTCTGACATCACACCTTTCCACAACACCACAGAACAGGCAGCTCTAAGAACCACCTGTGCCGTATCCACCTGGTGGAAATTTGGCAGATTCAGCACAGGGTTTTGTACTAGAAAGACCAAAGTGAGGGCTTGAACTCTGGAGGAGTCCTCCCAATGGACACAAAACAAGGAGCCTAAAAGGCAATGGTTGTTAGCAGAATATAAGGATGCAGGGACCATTCAAGAGGTAGGAAGAGCCCTAGCCAGTTTTGCAAAGTGGTTAGAACATCGGCCCTCAAATCCAAGGGTCTCAGGTTTCATTAATAGTCAAAGGCTCATAACTCAGTTGCAGGCTCAATCCCTGGTTGGAAGGCAGCTATACCACTATACCACCCACGCCCCTAATGCGGGAAGCAACCAATTGATGTGCTTCTCTCACATTGATGTTTCTCTTTTACTTTCCTCCTCCCTACCTTTCACCCTCGCTAAATATCAATGGAAAAATATCCTCCAGTGAAGATTTAAAAAAAAAAAAAAAAGAAGAAGTAGGAAGAGGCAGAGGAGAGATTGAAAAAGTTGCACCCCACCCAACTCCCAACTCAACCATCAAGTCAACTTTCATCTGTTTCATTGACCAAGCTTCTAGAACAATATCACATGACAAAACTGTTTCTTGCCAAAACAAAGCTCTCCTTTTTGCTGGTCAAGGAGGCATTTGTGCAGAGGTGTATACAGGTAGAACAGAAGGATAGGAAGCCTAGAACCAACCTCCACCTGCCCTCAGATCAGCCACTTTTCCTCTAACACGTCACCTGTAAAATGAGGGCAATGCCTATCTTCGCACAGATTAGATGAAATTAGTGATGAAACCACATCTAGCACATATTGGGGATTTAATATATTTTATTTGATATGATACAAATATATCTGCCAAACTGCTGAAATCATATTGAGAAGCTTACAAGATATTATTTTTCAGAAAATTTTGGGAAATGTATTGTCCTTTTTCTGCATATTACTACATGCTCATTTACATAAATTACTGTTTCTCTCCCTATGACCTAATTCTAAGTCTGGCCAACAAATTCCAGTCCAGTGTTCACAGTCACTGTACTAAACAGACAGTGACATTCTTGAACAAAGGAGGAATATCTAAGGAATTATTCTCCTGAGCAGAATGTAAACGGAGGTTAGGAGACCAAGTGACAAATGTCCTGGATCCCGTAAAGATGTGATTCTTCCCAATATGGAACTTTCTTTTATTGTTCTGTCCTGAGAAAATTAGACTTACTCTGAAACCTTTTGAAGTGTGACTCACAGTGATTCCATCTGCATAAAATCAGAGTTCAGTCTCCCAGGGAAAGGGTTAGGTGGCATTATTTGCAGTGATTCACATCTGCATATCAAAAAGAAAGATGGGTTATGAGGGGCCCCCTTTTTATGGGGGTGTTAGCAGAAAGGGAAAGGATGGGATGCCAAGTGAGGGCACATTAAGGAGTTAGCAGGCTGATGCAGACGGGGGTCCTGGAGGTCCAATTTATCTTCTGCTGAAACACAGCTGAGCTCAGCCGGCACAAATGACACCCTTTATATATCTGCGTTTCTTTCCCCTTTTAGTTCCTCCCCGCCGCTAAGGCAGCCCGGGTAGCTGGCTGTGACATTTGCCTCATGGAATTGCCAGTGCTTCTAGCTCACCACAACAAAAGGTGGCTCTTGGCCAAGAAGTTGATTCTCCCTACCACCCGCTATAGAAACAGGAATCCATGTTTGCCTGGCACTTGTCAGCCAGAATCCTTACCGAGTGAATTTCTTTAGTCCTCTTTTGTCCTGGAGTGTGGAAATAGAAGCCTCCAAGTGGGGTGTGCACAGGTGAAACCACAAAGATGGAGCCTTTGGTTGGGCCCGAGGGTTCCCTCTGACATTGAACTTTAGGCTGGGTGGGCTCCTGCTCCATGGGTACCTCACTCACGGATGGCTCTGATGTGGGAAGACCTGCTTGCCGCAAACCCTCACAAATCCTCCCTTGCTCTCAACACTTGCACTCATTTCCCTCAAACACACTTGGCTGATTTTGATGAAGGGCATGTTTTAATGGGGTCTTCATTCCTGGAGAGCTGCAGGTCCCAGATAGTAAAGGAGCCCCTAGTTCTCTCTAACTTTTTCTCACACAGGCTCTTGCACAGAAGCATTCTCTTCAGACAATTGAAACTGTTAAGAAATGCACTCTGTGGTGGTGGTAGGAGAACCCTGTCTTGGGAAATAGTTCCCACTTACCCCTCAGAGACTGTGGTTCTGTTTCCAAAGGGCACTAATGTCACAGCTACCATCGTTCTTGAATAATTATTTCTCAACACTACAACCACTCTCCTGTTGCTCCCCTTAAGTTTCTCAACGGTTTCCATCTTTTCTTCTGCTAAATCTGTTAGATACTGTCTCTCTGACACACTTCTTTCCTTGGGAATGATTCCTTCCTGTGGCTTTTGGGATGCCTCTCTCTTCTAGTTTTCTGCCACCACTCTGTCCATTTTTTGGAAACCTTTCCTGAGTTTCTTTTTCTTTGTTTACCTCTTAAATATCAATGTCTATGAAAGTTTTCTTTGGTCTCTTACTTCTTACCCCGCCTACGCTCTCAGGTAATCTTTCCAAGCCTGTGGCTCTCACATACATTTATGTCCCTGAACCTCTGAAGCCCTGCCTGGGATTGGGGTATGCATCTCCTCCTAAATGTCCTACATTCCCCCACCATTCATAGGCCCTGGATTGAATCATGGGAAATGAAAGAGGCCTCTCAATTATTGGGTCATTGACATCTGAGTTCAGAGATTTTATGATTTTTACTAGAAGCCAGTGCGTGGATTCATACACCAATGGGGTCCCTCAGCCTGGCCTGCATCCTCTCACAATCTGGGACCCATTGGAGGATGTCAGAGAGCTGGCTTCAGCCTAATCCCTGCAGGCCAGGTAGAAGGACCCCTCTGGTACTCGAACCCATGCACCAAGCTTCTAATATACATAGAAGATCTTTGGTTAATCTATTCCCGCCCTTCTCTCTCCTCCCTTTCCTCTGAGATTCATCAGTCTGTTCCGTTTCCATGCCTGTTCATTGAGCATCTGCCCCCTAGCGGTCATTGGATATCATAGCTACCAGCCAGTTGGCTGGTCAGCTGGTCAGGTAGGTGTTTACATATATAGATTACCTGTGCTCATTTATTATACTTTGCCCTTGGTTAATGGATCCCATTATAATTCAACCATTTTATACAATCATGTCCAAGAAAGCAATAGGAAACCTGGAACCTGCATCAGAACAAGGCTCACATCCTCTTGGACACTGGTTTTACCCTGGAGGATGTGATAACAGATTGACATGTTCATTGCCGGCCTGGTCACCCCTAACTGCCCACCCCTTGTCAACAAGACAAGGAAATGGATGCAGCAAAAATAACATGCTTTTAAGAAGCTGGACTGTGGCCCGGCCTGTGTGGATCAGTTGGTTGAGTGTCATCCCATGTTCAATTCCCAGTCAGTACTCATGCCAAGGTTGCAATTTGGGGGAGGAGGGGCTGTGAGTCAACCCATCACATAGATGTTTCTTTCCTTCCCTCCTTCCCTCCCTCCTCCTTCCTCTCTCTTAAAAATCAATTAAAAAAATCATATATATATTTAAAGAAGCTAATTATGATCAGTATAGCTAAAGAGCTTGATAAAGTGAGTATTGTAAACAAAGGCAATCTCATGGTTTTCCCTTTGTTTTGTTTCTAGGATGGGAGGAGACTGAAAATGTTTATAAAGAATAAGAAAGGAGGAAGTTGAAAGGGGTGTTTTGAATATAACAAAAAGCAGGGGTAAACTGGAAAATGAAAAAGCAGAGGAGAAAAAGCTAACCTTTAGTAGAAGAGGAAACACTTGTTAGTGAGATACTGATACAGAAGCAAAGGCAAAAGAAAAGGTGAGTAGAGATTGATACTAAATAGATATGCGATTAGAAAGAAGAGGGATCTTGTAATTAATGCAAACATGTTATGTGATCAGATGCTAATAATGAGAGAGCAATTGGGTGGAACTCATGGAAAGAGGTTTACAATAGCAGTTTTGAGAAGAGGACACTAACAATGGTACAGAAAAGAACTACTAAAAGGAAGTAAATCACATATTTAAAACCCATCATAAAATTATGGAATAGCCACATCAGAAATTTTAAGCCTTAAGGTATAACAAAACACATATTTAGGAATTCACATAACCTAGTAATGTCATTTTTAAAATCATAATTTTATGATAGAAATAATCATATTTATCTGATTTGTGGAAAGAAAATATAACTAAAGGAAAGCTAAAAATTTAGAGTTTGTTAGAAATAAAAATCTGACCAAAGTGGTTCTATAATATTACAATTACTTTAACTTGATTATTTTCTATACTAGTGACACAGTGCACAAAATCCATACACATTAAAAGGGGATTAATTAGCAGAGACTGGTTTGGCTCAGTGGATAGAGAGTCAGCCTGTGGACTGAAAGGTCCCGGGTTCGATTCTGATTAAGGGCATGTACCTTGGTTGCTGGCACATCTCCAGTAGGTAGTGTGCAAGAGGCAGCTGATCAATGATTCTCTCTCATCAATGTTTCTAACTCTCTATCCCTCTCTCTTCCTCTCTGTAAAAAATCAATAAAATGTATTTTGAAAAATAAATAAATAATAAATAAAAGGGGATTAATTAGAGGAAATATTTTAATATTGCTTTTGCCCTTTCTCTATTATAGAAGTGTCAGAGATGAAATAAAATTAGTAAAATGTATATGAAAACTTTTCTCCTGTCAGAGTCTGGGGCTCACAATGGGACCCAGAGTCAAGACCCCGCCCATTCACATGCGCGCCCCCCCCCCCCACCATTGGGCTAGATCCAGCCCAGCCAGTCCCGGCCTTGTCAAGCCCTGCCGGGCAGGGGACATTACCTCAGGTCTCCCATCAAGCCCCGCTGGGCAGTGGCACGGCCTGAGTTCCCCAGACCCAGCACTGGGGGTGCACCTTGAGGTCCCCCATCAAGCTCCACGAGGCGGGGGGCATGTCCTGAGGTCCCCTGTCAATCCCCATCTGGTGGGGGGGGTGGCCTGGCACTGGGGTGCGGGGAGCAGACTGAGGCCCCCTGGCCCAGCACCAGGACGGGAAATGCACCTTGAGGTCCCGTCAAGCCCTGCCAGGTGGGGGACATGGCCTGAGGTCCCCTGACAAGCCCCAGGGGGGTGGGGGAGGGCGTAGCCTCAGGTCCCCTCATGAGGCTCCTTATGGGAACTTGGCCTCAGCTGTGGGTGCAGCCATCTTTGTGATGGAGTGAGGGTAAGTTAGCGTATTCCCTCTTTATTAGATAGGACTAGAGGCCCGGTGCATGAAATTCATTCACGGGGGGTGGGAGGGGTGTTCCTCAGCCCAGCTTGCATCCTCTCCTATCTGGGACCCCTCAAGGGTGAGATCAGGCCTAAACAGGCATTTGGACATCCCTCTCACAATCCAGGACTGCTGGCTCACAACTGCTTACCTGCCTGCCTTCCTGATCACCCCCTAACCACTCCCATGCCAGCCTGATTGATGTCTAACTGCTCCCCTGCCAGCCTGTTTGCCGCCAACTTCCCTCCTCTGCCGGCCTAGTCACCCCTAACTGCCCTCCCCTGCAGGGTTAATTACTTCCAGCTGCCCTACCTTGCAGGCCTGGTGCCTCCCAACTGCCCCCTCCCCCAGCTGGCCATCTTGTGGTGGCCATCTTGTGTCCACATGGGAGCAGGATCTTTGACGACATGGGGGCAGCTATCTTGATCTTGTGTGTTGGAGCGATGGTCAATCTGCATATTACTCTTTTATTAGATAGGATACAGGCCTGGTGTATGGGTGGGGGGCAGCTGGTTTGCCCTGAAGGATGTCCCAGATCAGGGTGGGGGTTCCCTTGGGGCATGGGGCAGCCTGGGTGAGGGGCCTGTGGTGGTTTGCAGGCCAGCCACGCCCCCTGGCGACCCAAGCAGAGGCCCTGATATCTGGAATTTATTTACCTCCTACAATTGAAATTTTGTAGCCTGGAGCGGAGACAAGCCCCCTGCTCTATTCTTGGCTGCTGCCATTTCTATAATCGAAACTTTGTATCCTTGAGTGGAGGCCTGGGCCTGCCAGTGTGTGTGGAAAGCTTTGCTTCCTCCGTTGCCAGGGAAACCCAAGCCTCCTTCTGATAGCCATCTTGGTTGGGTTAATTTGCATACTTGCTCTGATTGTTTGGTGGGCGTGGTCGGTGGGTGTGGCTCGTTGACGTAACGGAGTGGTGGTTAATTTGCATATTACTCTTTTATTAGGTAGGATAAGCAGGAAAATTAGTGTACTCAGCATGGAAGGCTAGGATACCCTGAACTGCCTAGACAACCACATGGTAATGTCTATATTTGAAACATTCAAATCTAGCAATTTCTAGGTAACATGTAAATCAACTATAGTGATGTTAGGCAGAGAAGTCTGTCCAGCCTGATATTTAGAGATTCTAAGGATCATGATAGCCCACAAGCAGGTCCTAAAAATCCACCAGTTTCTCAATATGCCACTACGGTGACCTCAGGGTGTAGATCTCCTGAGGTGGGGCTGGAGAAAACTGAATTACAACACAAAAGTCTTCCACACCAAGAAAATGTCTAGTCCAAGGAATTAGTTCAATTATAGAGATGAAGTACAAACCATCATATACTTAGTTAAACTTCTTCAACCAAATATGTTTTACTTAATTGCTATAGCAAGAGCCCTAACAAAATTCTGTTATATTTTCCTATAGTTAAAAGGGTATAAAAAAGCCACAGTTTGTGCTATAAATGTCATCCTTTCTCGGATTATCTATGAAACTTCAAAGACTTTAGTGGCTCCCATCATCCAAAGCAGTATCTGAAATTCCAATAAATTTCAATAAAAACTATTTAAGGAAACCATATTAAATATTATTAACCAGTTAATTGCCTTTATTATCAGGAGTAATTAAAAGTAAATCCACACTATACTACAAAACTCTTCATAAGTAGCTGCTAGTTTAAAAAGAAATATGAAAAAAATAAAAAAATGAAATATTAAAAACAAAAACATTTAGCATATTCTCTAATTTCTCCTTTTCAACTTCAAACTTTCATCCAGCAATGCTTCTTTTCTTCTTCTTGAAACTACTTTTCTTCTCTATCCCTCTGAGCTTAGAGAGTTTCTTTCTCTTGGTTTTCTAGTTCTTTCTGTTTATCTTGCCAACCTTCAAAAGATAGCTTACAGCTTTCTTCCATTTCACAGTACCCAAAATTTATCTCACCATCATCTGCAGTCATAAAGAAAAATGTTATGTTTCAGATTAAAACTGTCAATAGTGATCTATTGTGAAGTATAAAAGTAATTTTGAAAGAAGAAATAATTTCAACATATTACCAAAGAAAAAGTGATAAAATAAAAATCCTATATAATAAAAGGCTAATATGCAAATTGACCGAATGGCAGAATGACTGGTCACTGTGCAAGATCTGCCCCCTTGTGATCAGTGCACTCCCACAGGGGAAGCAGAGAAGCCGGAAGCCGGGCTCATGGCTGGCGAGGGCAGTGGTGGTGGCAGAAACCTCTCCTGCCTCTGCAGCAGCCCTAAGGATATCCGACTACCAGCTAGGTCCACTTCCATGAGAAGCTGCCTAAGTCATCAGTCAGACATCCCCCGAGGGCTCCCGGACTGCAAGAGGATGCAGGCCCAGTTGAGGGAATCTCCTGAGTGCAGGAATTTCATACGCTGGGCCTCTAGTAAAAAAAAAAAATAGTCTTAAATTTACATGGAAATTCCACTGCGGTCAACAGAGAAAACACATAACTTGCTTTAAACTACTCAACTAAACTTAATCTAAAATTATAGTGTGTGAGTGCTCCTGGGTAGTTATTGTATTCTGAAGAAATTCAAGGAGGCTAGTATGTTTATTACAGTCAACTATATATGTAGAAAAATTATAAACATATTTCAATCAAGGTACTTTAGGAAGCTTAAACAAAACTATTAGAGTATGTCATTAAATAAGCACAGCATTATATATGATTTTATTTTCCTAACTGTCAACAGACAAAACTACATTTCCTAAGATAACTATAATCAGATAAAAATTATAAAAAATATTATTGAGTTTTAGCCACCTAGCAAAATATGTTCACCCACATGTTCAAAACCAGCAGGCTCTGGAACAGATGACAGAATATATCCCCTTTCCCTCCCTGCCCTGCCCACTGATGCCCTCCACCCCACTCCTGCCCCCTCCCCACACTGTCCCCACAGTATTTTTTGCCCATTGGCTATGCATATGTACATAGAAGTTCTTTGTTTAATCTCCATCTCCCTCCCCCGCCCTTCTGAAATATGTCAGTCTGTTGCATGTTTCAATGTCTCTGGATCTGTTTTCTTCATCAGTTTATTTTCTTCAATTAATTCTACATTTAAGTGAGATTATATGATACTTGTCTTTCTCTGACTCACTTATTTCGCTTTAGTTTAATACTCTCAGGTCCCTCCAGGTTGCCTCAAAGGGTAAGAGATTCTTCCTTTTTACTGCTGCATAGTGTTCAGTGGTGTAATTGTACCACGGCCTTTTTATCCATTCATCTCCTGATGGGCATGTGGGCTGTTTCCAGGTCTTACCTCTTGTAAATTATGCTGCTATGAACATATTCTTTCTGATTGGTGTTTTGGGACTCTTAGAATATATTTTTAAAAATGGGATCACTGGATCAAATGAGAGTTCCATTTTTAATTTTTTGAGGAAAATCCTCACTGTTCTCCACAGTGGCTGCACCAGTCTGCATTCCCACTAGCAGGGAACTAGAGTTCCCTTTTCTCCTCATCCTCACCAGCACTTGTTTGTGGATTTATAGCTATAACTGTATTTACCTCAAACCCTTCTCAAACGCACTTCTAAAGCACATTCATAATCATTATCTTCATGGTGAATAATAATGTTTTGCCCATGCAAGCTCACTCTATTTTAACCTTATGGTTTTTAGAATTCTAGTCACTCTATAATATTAATCCACAGCAATTTCCTAAACTGCTTGATAATCTTTTAAAAATATTTTTACTAATATTTGTTGACCTCCTAATACATTTCTATCTTTCTTATCTTAAGTATTTTTCACATATACAAATTTCTAATCTATTAAATATGTTTAAAAACTAGGACTATTACCTACATTAATATGAATTATATATGATATAATCCTGATAAATACTTTTCTATATTTAGATTCCATCAGACTCTAGAAGGAAAAAAGATTATCTATCCCAATGAAATACCAAGCTTTAGTGTTATCAAAACAGCAAGTAAGAAAATACATATAATTTTCATGTTATTTTAAACATCTTCTGGAGAATAGTCTCAGATAAAATGAGAGTTAAAAAATGAAGCCAAGATATTGAAACTGTAGGATAGATTTGTGGAAGTTTTAACCCAAAATGCTAACTCTCCTTTACTCTTATATTTTAGGAGTATTCAATTATATCTTTAAAGAAAAACTAACATAAGATGTTCTAAGTTGAAATTTTCTATACAGTATTTAAAATCTCTGCTGGAATATGTTACATTCGTAAGCAAGTCAATAAACACTAGTATATGTTCATTTTGGGGGGTCAGAGTTTTGGGAGGGGGAGAATCAATATAATTCTACTCTTTAATCTACATACACATAAAATTCCCAAGTAGTGATGTTTCATTTTTCCCCCCAAATTTCTATTTCTTATATTTTTAAATATTGAAATGTGAGTTGTTTTATTTTATATGCCAAGGAAAATATAAACTAAAAATTATTTGCTTAAATACTACTTAATTTTTAAATCAGTGAAACCAGTGAATATCATCTGACGTAAGAGGGAAGGTAATAATGAGTAATTTTAGTTAAATGTTGAGCATATACCTTCATTTAATTGACCTGAGTTTTCTTCATGTTCAGTGGATAATTCTACCCTTAAGCGCATATAATTATTAGAAACTGCTCCATCAGTGTAGCCTAGAGAAAGAAAAAAAAATATTATAACTTTAAATATTAGAGTAAGGAACAAAATATTAAAATTTCAAACCTTCCAACATTCTTTAATTCCAAATTCTATCATAGCATATTATTGATCAGTAACTCAAAACCACAGAAAAGCAAAGAATAAAGAACAGAAGAAATCTGTCATTTTTACTCTAACATGTAACAAATTTTTATATCACTAATTTGGTATCCTCTTTTATATTCTAGAATAAAGTTCATTCTCCACATATACATAATAATGTTTTCTTTGATACTGTAATGATATCTTGATTAGAAATCAAGAAAAGTTTAACTTTACCTGCTACAACTAGTAATATAATTTTACATAAGATATGAAACCACTTTAATAAAAGTACTAGTTTTAAAGATTATAATTACTAACCTGTAAATGAAGTAAACTTTCTTGAGTTTGTGAGTTTTTGTTTTATTTTATCAAGTCTTTGTATTATCTGTGCAGATGTAGTTATGTTTCTTTTACTTATTCATTTAATGTGTTAGATATGGTAACATTTCCTAACAGTAAACTATTTATTAAGTTAATCATTCTGTTGGTTAACTTTCCATTCACAACTATTTTGTCAGATATAGATTTTCATCTTCAACAACTATGCACAATCTTTCTGGCATGCTTTCCTGTGTAAGGGGCTGTAGAGCAAAAAGTAACATTCTCCAGATCCCCTTTACACTAGGTTTCAAAGGGTGACTTACGTTCTATCAATTGATATATCTGTGTAATTATTTATTTTTATGAAATATTATGTGTGAAGAGAGGCAGGGAGCCATATTTTAACTTTTTTTTTTCTGTGGCCCAACCATGATAGAGGGATCTTTGGTTTGGAGACAGGAGTGCATAGTAGATAATAAATGTCTCTGACTTCTTTAATTATATCAGATAGCAAGCTCCTGCAGCAGACAGGTTCTGCAGTGTATGTGAGCGTGTGCATTTTGTACATGTTGGATACTCAGTCTACAATCTGTTTCTTAAGTTCTGTTAGCAATCTGTTACTTACTGTCCTAACAAATCTCCAAAGATTCTTCTCCCACATTCCTTGGTATGCACACTCTGCATGGATCCTCTTGCACAGAAGCTAGACTAACCCTGTGTAACCATCAGGACTGGTAGGAATGATGTTGCATGATCTGAGAATAGGTCATAAAGAAACCTTAAAAAGTCCCACCTTAGTCTCTTGGTATTTTGTTCGTGATATGGTGGTACTTCTCACCATGCAGGTGTCATGCAGGCCCTAGGGACAAATCACATGCAGGTGCCTCCTGCTGATAGCACCAAATGAACACGCAGCTAATAATGAGCATAAATTGCCAGACATTTGAGTGAGCCATCTTACAATTACAATCCAGTAAAGATTTCAGGTGACTGCAGCCTTACTCAACATCTGATGTCAAAGGCATATGATACCAAAGCAGGAACTGCTTGGCTAACCCCAGTCAACCTACAGAATCATAAAAGATAATAACAAATGGTTATTTTAAATCACCAAGTTTGTTTTGCAGTAATAATGAGAACATTTACTCTAACCCATAAAAACAAACACATAAACAAATACCCTCAATGGCTTCTGATGTCTACAACTGGGAGCCCTAATCAATACATTTATATTCAAAACTGAGTTAGACTCTGGCTTCTACTGTATGTGTTATGACTATGCAATTGTATTTTTAAAATATGTACCTTTTTTATAACTAAATTAGTATATAGCCTACAGATTTTTGTTCCTGGATGGTTTGTAATAATTCTATTGCAAAATTATTTCTAGTTTCTAAAGACATCTGAAAAGAAATACATTTCCACCATCTTGCCAGATTATTGATGTAAAAATATTTCTATTTTTTGTCAATAAATATTGATGATTTTAATTTTCTTGGAATATTATTCATTAAAACTATTAAACCTATTTAACCAGAATTGTATAGGAGATCCTTTCATAATTTTCTAAACCACTGCCATAATTGTAGTTATATAAACTTTCATATAACTAATCTAAACCAATAAAAGAGAAACATGTAAATTAACCATGACTCCACTATGCCCACCAGGCAATCAGGAGGGAATATGCACATTAGGAGGAGAAACATGGCGGCTGCCCAGCTGCTCCAGGCTTGGAGTGCCCATTGAGGTAGGACGCCTGCTATGAGAGGGAGGGCAGAGGGTGAAGGGATCTTCAGGAGCAGCTGGCCACAGTGAAGACGAAGACTGCAGACTCTTCTGCAGTGAACGCGAAGATGGCAGACTCCAGTCGGGGTCTACAGCAAAGACGAAGACAGCAGACTCTAGCTGGAGCCTGCAGCAAAGACAAAAAAGACAGACTCTAGCTGAAGTCTGCAGCAAAGGCAGCAGACTCCAGCTGGAGTGAAGGCCTGGGTCCCAGGTGCCAGAGGAAAACCAGTACTGGAAGCCAAGGGAAGGAAGGCCTATTGCACACATCTCTTCATGCCATGGGCCTCTAGTTTTCTATAATTGTTACTTTTGGCATTTTTCATAATTAAGCTATATAGTTGGGAATATACTTTTATTTTCATTGTATAAACCTTAGTAAAAATAAATTATCATACCATTAAAATCTCTAATAACTCAACTATAAATAATCACTGCCAAAATTTGAAGCATCTATAGTATATATATAACAAGTCTTTACATATCCATTCATACAGATACTCAGGACAAAAATCTTGGAACCATTTTTTCTTTCTTTCACACCAATCCATCAATACATCCTTTTGGTTATTCTACCATAAAAATGGTTTCTAGAATATGACCGTTTTCATCATTTTTACTCAAACTAGAGGCCCGGCACACCACATTCGTACACTAGAGGAAGGGAGTCCCTCAGTCTGGCTGGTGCCTTCTCACACTCTAGGACTCCACAAGGGATGTAAGCCTGCCAGCTTAGGCCCAATCCCCAAGCCGGCAGTCAGACCCTCTCACAGTCCAGGACCCATCGCTCCTTATTGTCCACTTGCAGTGGAGGAGGGAGGGGCTCCCACCACCACCACTGCACTTGCCATCAATGAGCCTGGATTCTGGCTGAGTGGAGCACACTGACCACCAGGGGGAGCTCCTGTGTGAGCGCCTTCCCCCTGGTGATCAGTGCATGCCATAGTAGCTGGTTGTTCCACTGTTTGGTCAATTTGCATATTAGCCTCTTATTATATAGGACTAAAAGCCCGGTGCATGAACATTCATGCACAGCGGGAGTGGGGGGTCCCTCAGCCTGGCCCGTGCCCTTTCACAGTCCAAGAGTCCTCAGGGATGTCCCACTGACATCTGTGGGAGGTGACCAGACAGGTCCATCAGGGGATGGTGCTGCCCCTTCACCCCATCGCCCCCTGTGGCTGCTGGATGCCGCCCCCTCCACCATCACCCTTCCCTCCCTCTGCCCACTGGCATATGCATGCCGGCCCCTGCCTACTGGTCATTCTGCTGTTCAGTCAATTTGCATATTACACTTTTATCATATAGGATAACTCTCATCTCTAACTATTGTCATAACCCACCATGATTTATAAGAGCCCTATATGATCAGACCCTAGCATTCTTAAATATAATCACAAAGGCTTACTGTTCTTCAAATATATTAAGCCCACTCAATGTGTCTAGGCATTTACAATTCCTTCTTTCTGGAACATCGGCTCTCTAGATATCCTCACGGTTCATCATCTCATTCATTATCACATTCATGTGGCTTACCTTCTCAGCCATGCTTAAATAGCACCTCCCCCTAGGAGCCTTCCCTAACTACCCTATCTAAAATAGCAACCTCCAAACTCTATCCCTTTATTTTGAATTTGTTTTTCTTTTATAGCATTTATCTGTACCAGAACATTACATATTTATTTATTTGTTTATTACCTGTCTGTCCACACTGGAACATTAGGAAAGTAGAGTAGAAGCTTTGCCTATTCTGTTCTCTGCTGTATTCTCAGTGGCTACAAGAGATATTTTCACACAGTAATATTTGTTGATGAGTATCTGTGAATATTCACATTATGACTTATGCTATTATTTGCACAAATTACATTAAATTTTATAACAATTTAAATAATATATCATAAATATTTATGTCATTAAATATTTGTCTAATACCTTTTTAATGGATATATTATTGCACATACCAACCTCCTTGTTGAATATTTAGATGGTTGCAATTTTTCATTATAAATGAAGCCATAATTAATTCTAATGAAATCTTTTATTATTTAATTATTCTTAGAACTAGAGGCCCTGTGCAAAATTTGTGCATGAGGCTGAGGGAGAAGGGGGAGTGTCCCTTCGCCCAGCCTGCACCCTCTCCAATCTGCACCACCCCCTTGAGGGATGTCTGACTGTCCCACCGGGATTGGGTCTCAAAGGGCAGTCTGACATCCCTCTCACAATCCAGGACTGCTTGCTCACCTGCCTGCCTTCCTGATTGCCCCTAACCACTTCAGCCTGCCAGCCTGATTGATATCTAACTGCTCCCCTGGCAGCCTGTTTGCCCCCAACTTCCCTCCTAACTGCCCTCCCCTGCAGGGTTGATCACTTCCAACTGCCCACCCTTGCAGACCTAGTCCCTCTCAACTGCCCTCCCTTGCAGGCATAGTGCCTCCCAACTGCCCTCCCCTACTGGCCATCTTGTCATGGCCATCTTGTGTCCACATAGGGACAGGATCTTTGACCACATGGGGGCAGACAGCTTGTGTGTTGGAGTGATGGTCAATCTGCATATTACTCTTTTATTAGAATAGAGGCCTGGTGCACAGGTGGGGGCCAGCTGGTTTGCCCTGAATGGTGTCCTGGATCAGGGTGGGAGTTCCCTTGGGGCGTGGGGCAGCCTGGGTGAGGGGTCTGTGGTGATTTGCAGGCCAGCCATCCCCCTGGCGACCCAAGTGGAGGCCCTGGTATCTGAAATTTATTTACCTTCTACAATGAAATTTTGCAGCCTGGAGGGGATGGCTGTTCACTCCGTGGCTGCAGCCATTTCTGTTTGGATTTGTTTACCTTCTATCATTGAAACTTTGTAGCCTGAGTGCAGGCTTAGGCCGGCAAGGGCAGGCAGAAAGCTTGGCTTCCTCCATCGCCTGGGAAACCAAAGCCTCTTCCTGCTCTCTGAGGCTGTGGCCATCTTGGTTGGGTTTATTTGCATACTCTCTCTGATTGACTGGTGGGCGTGGCCGGTGGGCGTGGCTGGTGGGTGTGGTGGAATGATGGTTAATTTGCATATTACTCTTTTATTAGGTAGAATTCTTCTCAGGAGTAAATTTGATCAGTTGAAGAAAATAAACATTATTAGGCTTTTTATATAAATTATACTTTTATCCAAAAAGATATATAAACTGATACTTTTAAATTAGTTCCATGATTAGTTTTCTTTATTATTTTTGTATTAGTTTTCTTTAATGCAAAGTAATAGAATGTCTGGTTTTAATTAAGGCTGGTTAAACAAATATTGGTGATTAATATTTATTGGAGATAATAAGGAAGGCTAGTAAGAAAAACAAATGAACTAAATTGAACAGACCAATATACTATATATATTATATTGGAGACTAAATATATGCATGAAAGAAGAGACACATACTTTAAACAGCTTAATTTCCACATTTTAGGTTAATTATTCTCACAAAAAATGTATCTTTCAAGCAGATAAAATCTGTACTTACTTAAAACATCAGTATCTTCTAAGTCCTGAAGAATGAGCTCTTCAGCAGTTTTACTTATTCTTTATTATGTTAATACAGTGAAGAACTGACTCCAGTAATTCAACTAAGTCCTGAAATTTTCAATTATGAAAGTATAAACTTTTTCATTAACACTATGTATCAAATATCCCCTCCTTCATTCCACATAAAAAATGTGAGAAAATGCATAGATGAGATAAAAGGCTATAAAGAGCATAATTCATCTTACACCTGTCAGAATAGCTATCATCAATAAATCAACATGGCAACTGCTGGTGAGGATGTGGAGGAAAGGAAACCATTGTGCACTGCTGGTGGGAATGCAGACTGGTGCAGCCATTGTGGACGACAGTATGGAGTTTCCTCAAAAATTTAAAAATGGTACTGCTTTTTGACCCAGTGATCCCACTTCTGGGAATATATCCTAAGAATCCCAAAACACCCATCAGAAAGGATATATGCATCCCTGTTTATAGCAGCAGCATTATTTACAATAGCCAAGATGAGCGGATAAAAATCTGCGGTACATTTATACAATGAAATACTATGTTGCTCTAAAAAAGGAGGAACTTTTACCCTTTGGGACAGAATGGATGGCCTGGAGAGAATTACGCTGAGCAACATAATCCAGTCAGAGAGAGACAAACGCCATGTCATCTTACTGATATGTGGAATCTAATGAATAAAATAAACTGATGTACAAATGGAACCGGAAGCTTGGATGTGTGGGACAGACTGGATGGTGTCCATGGGGAGAGGAGAAGGGTAACTGGATAAAGAAGGTGAAAGCTTTAGCTGAAGAACATGTGTGCTTACCCTGTGGACACTGACAATACTGTGGTGAAGCCCAAGGGAGCAGGAAACAGGGGAGAGGGGAGAGAGAAGAGGGACACCTGCAAACATTAAAATGTTTTAATAAAATAAAAATAAAAACTGTAAAAAAGGGGAATATTTCAAACAAATATATATGGTAAAAATTTGCTTTTCATTTTCAGATGTTATGAATTATATCTATGATTCTGTTGAATTTCAAAATCACATGAAAAATATCAGGATATTTAGTTTCACTCAAATTAAGTGTGGTTAAGAAGACATAATAATGTAAAAATATTAAATTTTCTCAAATATTATATGTATAGGTTATTGAATCCTAATGAAAACTGAGAATATATCAATAGTTATTTTTTGAAGCTAGGCAAGAGAGTTTTGTGTAGTTTTTTTAAACTTAGTTGAGAAGATTTTGAAATTGCAAAACAGAAAATTGGACTCATTTGAAATTGAAAAATATAAAACTAATACAAAAAACATTAAGATTAGCCAAGATCGGTTTGGCTCAGTGGAAAGAGCGTCACCTTGGGGACTGAAGGGTCCCAGGTTCGATTCTGGTCAAGGGCATGTACCTTGGTTGCGGGCATATCCCCAGTAGGGGGTGTGCAAGAGGCAGCTGATCGATGACTCTCTCTCATCGATGTTTCTAACTCTCTATCTCTCTCCCTTCCTCTCTGTACAAAATCAATAAAATATATTTTTTAAAAAACATTAAGATTAATGGAAAATATAAGATAATTTTGGATAGATCATATGTAAAACACTAAATGTATAAAAAGATAAAATAAATCAATTAAGAAAAGTTGGATTATTCAACAAGTGACACTAGAAACATTAGATAAGTATGTTCAAGAATTTTTCAAATTAGATCTTCATTTTGAAACATAAATTTCCAGTGGGTTAAGAGTTTTGAGGTAAGAAAAGGAATCATAAACAGATTTTTAAAGCATATAAACATTGGAAGAAATATACAAGTGAAAAGATAGCATGTTTGATTTTTTTTTAAAGCATTCCCCCTATAGACCTTTTCACATAAAGTTTTCTTCCATCCATATATATATTCATATTAGAACATTCGTGATTAATGTTAAAAAGCAGGATACAAATATCTATAATAATTAAAGTGTAATATTCTGATTAGATTGGACATCCTTCCAGGACGATGCTGGGATTGCAGCTGCCACTGCTGCGAGGGAAGGATCCAGGCAGCTGGCTGGGAAGGCGTACTCTTGTATGAATTTCATGCTTCAGGCTTCTAGTATATACATAACATGGTATAATCCCAATTTTACCCAAAAAATACACATAAGAATGTGGATGAGTTTTATCTTCAATAACCTTTTATCTTTAATAAGGTGATTTTTGTCTTCAATAAACTTTTATATTTAAATATCTATCAATTTACACTGTTTAAAGATGATCCTAAGGTTAAACATGAGATAAAGACACAAAACACAATGAGAAAGTAAAATATCTCCTGAAAAGTTTCCTCCAATTAAAGGGCTCAAAAGTCCAAAACTTAACACTTACAGCATCACTCTCATCACTCTGGGTTTCTGAGATTGAATCAGTATCTACAGCATCTTTTTCCAAAGAAGAAATGCTGATTTTGTCCAATTTAGTTTCTATTTCTTCATTGATCTTTGTGTCATCAGCATCTTCCATCATCCTTTATAATAAATCACAGAACTAATCAAAGAAAATTAAAGAGGCTAATATGCTAATACAAATTGTGGGTTCTTTAATGTGTCATAATAATCCAACATTGTTCTATATACACATTTTAGTTTAACAAATGTTTATCACACCTGATCATGTCTGTACCATATATTGATATTTAAGAACAATGTTTGACTACAAAATGGTAGTCAAACCATTTCCCTAGACTTTTAATTCTAAGGGAAAAATTACATGGAATAAGCTGGCTTGCCTTCCTGAACCAAGAAACTTCACAGAAAAACACATCATAATAGAAATGATTAATGGAAAAATGCATATGATCAGCTTGAATATTCAGAGATTAAAATACAAGAGAACAACCTAAGTCTATATAAGGGGAAAATATGAGGTTAGTTTCTATTCATTAACTCACGAGTTGTTTATTTTAGCAGAGAGAGCCATGTTTTGCAACAATATATGTAATATTGGATAATTATGGCATGTACAATAAAATCAAAATTTATTTCATTTAAAACTTTTTTAAATATATTTTATTGATTTCAGAGAGGAAGGGAGAGGAAGAAAGAGTTGGAAAAAAAATCAATGATGAAAGGACATCACTAATTGGCTGCCTCCTGCATGCTCCCAACTGGGGATTGAGTCATGTGCCCTGACCTGGAATCAAACCATGATCTCCTGGTTCATAGGTCAATGCTCAATCACTGAACCATGCCAGATGGGCCATTTAAATCTTTAATACTTATAATATATATGCATTAATCAGTATATTTCAGTATAACTTCATGTCATCATCATCATCATCATCATCATCATCACTATCATTGGCTTCCAAGTATTAAGTAGCTGTGACAAGGCAGGCACTAGAAGACATTTGTAAAATGGATAATCTTCAGAGTAACTTAAAAGGTTAAAGCTCATGAGAGTCATTGTATAGATGAGAACACTCAGGTTTGAAGAGGGTACTTAACTGTCCATAGCCATTACATTAATAAGTAATGGGGGCAGGATCATAATTCAGACATCTTGAATTCAAATCCTGTTCTTCATTACCAAATGGTCCCCAAGCTCAAGCTATTCATCTGCTCAGCAATCCTTCCGAACATCTCCTTTTCTAATAATCTTCAAATTATTTATCATAACCCATTAGCAGATCAAAAAGTTAATTTAGTGCCTCTTGATTATCAAGTATTAATGACAGGATAGGATAGAAAATATTAGAATAGGCCAGGGAAAAAAAACACCCTATAATTACATTATATACGCTAAAGATTTGTTTAAAAAACAAACATGTTTCTAAAGTATGTATGTGTGCTTGAATTACAATGTAACCTATTTTTTGTTGTTTTATTGTGGCTCTTGGTAGAAATAATTTTGAAAATAACTGTACTAGTCAGCTATTATTTTATTTTAGAGACTATTCCAAACTTTTATTCCTTCCTCAAGTCCCTGGCCTTTCGACCTCTGAACTCTGTCTTCTTGGATTTGCCTGCCTCCCTCTCTTCCTTCCTCTTTCCCTCCCTCTCTCCCTCTTTTCCCTTCCCTCCCTTCCTCTTTTTTTTTTGCCTTATTTTACTCATCCATCTCAAAATCAGCTTTTTTGGTGGATTCAAGATGGAATTATGCTGAGAAACCAAAGCATGAGATACTTTAGGATTCCATTTCTGTAACATTTTTACATGCCACAATTTTATAAATTGAGAACATATAAGTGGTTGATAAGAGTTGGGAGTTGATTGTGTTGGAAGAAGATGGTTATGATGATAAAAGGCCAACATGAGAGATCCTTATAATGTTGTAACCGTTCAGTATCTTTATGGTGGTAGTAGATAAGTGAATCTATTCAGATAATAAAAATTATATAGGACATATACACACACAAATAAGTACAAGTAAAGCAGATTGCATCAATATAAATATCCTGGTCATGATATTATAATATAGTTTACAAAATATTATCACTGAGAGACACTGGACAGTGTGTACAAGGCTGCATTTGTGTACAAGTATTATTTTTTAAGGCTGCATGTGAATCTACAATTACAGCACTAAAGTGTATAGATATCCTATGTACTCAATAGGAAAACAGATAAATATAATGCAGCCAGGGAATAGAATATTATACTAGTTTTTCAATAAAATAAGCACACTTACTATCCTCCTCAGGTAATATAGCCACAGAAAATAATTTTAAAATGGCAGGTATCAGAGAGATAGGCAGAGTAATATCACTCTTATGTAACCACAACACACCCTTTATTTTAGACAGAACATGCTGGGAGGCATTGAGGAACTTTGATTTTCATTTCATACCTTTATGTTGAGTGATTTTTTAAATCATAAATATGCAGTACATTCCATAATTTTAAAAGCTAGTTTAAATACTCAGTTCATCCACAACCTTTCTCACCTAAAGGAGAACAAAACACCACCACTGGTGCAAAATGTGATTCTGTAATCAAACCAACTTAAAGTGCAAATTCAAAGGTTAGGTGAAACTTTTTTTTAAACCTAATATAAAAGCAGAATACACAGGTATACAAAACTTTATTTAGAAAAGACAGGAAACTAGGGGAAAGGTAAGAGTCACTTCCACTATATGTCTCTCTCTGCTCATCTGCTGATCGTTAGATCAGCCCTGTCCAACTACATATTCGAGCACATTTGTAATCTTAATTTTCTAGTTAGTAGCAACGTTTTAAGAAATAAGAGAAACGGTGAAGTTAACTTCAATAATATATTTTATGTAACTTATTTTATCCAAAATAGTATTTCACATGTATCAGTTAAAAACTGTTATGAAGTTCACCTAAAAAGGCTACATTCTTGTTTCCAACTAAGTAGTCAACATCTGGTGTGCATTGTACACCTACAGCACATTCATTCATCAAACGCGGACTGGCTGCATTTCAAACCCTCAACCGCTTCCTTTAGCTGCAGGTGAGTGCAGCCCTAGACTGATATGACATGGCACAGCAAAACATTTGAAGTTTATATTGAATCACTTAGAATTGGCTAAAGCCGCTAAACGTGGTAATCTTAAGTAACTCTACCTTTCAACCATAGTTTCAACTATAATAAAAGGGGAGCGAAATCTACTTTTAAAAAGTAACCAAATTTATGTATGAAAAAAATAACTAAGAGAAAGAAGAGAGAAGGGGAGTGCGGAAGGCAGAGCACCTTCATTGAGGGAAGGTTAGTCAGAGCATGATCAAGTTTGACTAAGCCACCAAATGGCCCCAAAGTGAGGGGAGCCTGGAGCCTGGAGCCTCGCGCAGCGGCTCGCGGCCCCTCCCTCTCTTGCCCTGAAGCCGGTCAGGACCCAGAGGCTCCGGCTCCTCTGCGCTCCCGCGGCGCTGCTCCTTCCCACCACGACCCCACCTTGGGGGCCAAGCCTTGGCGGGTGGGCGACTCTCGCAGGGGAGGTTGCCTTTTGGGGGCCCGTGTGAGTGACCCCAGCAGGGGGTAACCCACCAGCAGCTAAATCCCTCCATCTTGTGGAAGAGAGCGCCCGAGAAAGCAAACAAACTGTAACCACGGCACAGCCAATCCCCAGGCAGGTGGGCCGCCGTTTGTACGTGTGGCTCCAGCAGGACAAACTACTTCCTTCTGCAATTAGCATGAAGGCTGCATCTCAGGAGCTGGATGAGGAACTTAGGTAGATGTTAATATTTAAGTCTTTTTGGAAATGTAGTTAACAAAAGAACTTATATTGTTTCTGAGCTACCTATACTTATTACTTGCATATAATCAATGTTAAATTGCCTTTGTTCATTCCACAAAAACTTAATCCTGAATAGTGACTTATGGGGTCGGAATTTGAAAGGGAAGCCAATAAAATTGTTTTGCCTTCCATCACAGCAATTTCTTTAAAAACAAACAAACAAAAAAAAGTAAATTATCACTCATTGTCTATAAAAAAATCCTCTAAATGAATGAGTTAGTGGAGTGAGAAATTAGGAAACTTATTTTCTAATTGTTTTACTGTAAAATATTGACGTGATTCTCACTGTTTTAATATTAAATTTTAATTTTATGTATAAATCATGTGATTTAACTTTTACTTAAAATTAATCAAAGATTTTTGTGTGGAACAAATATATAGAATACAAATGTGAAAGTTATTTTAGTTAGTAACAGTATTTCTATTTTTATTGTTTTTAAGTTTGCAAACAAAGAATTAAATTCCAAGAGGAAGTGGCTATGCATAATGGCAAAAGATATCTGACATACAGTAAGCTAAGAGCAAACATTTTAATTGAGCCTTTGAAAGAAAATAGACTCTAATTGCTTGGTAACAATACCATAGTAAACTTGTATTGCATCAACTTAAGAAGTTAATAACATAAAGTGAGAAATCAGTAGATTTTGATATTAAAAGAACATGTTAATGCCTCATTCAAAAAAGATGACTTTTCAAACTAAACTATTCCTGGTTTTAGATCTACTTAAGGTTTAATAGTTTCATTCTCAAGTTCATGATAAATGCTCCTCCCCTTTGTTTTTTAGTTTAGTTTTGTGGCTGATTTATAGACTATTCAAACTCTTCACTTATAAGGGCCAGACTAGCAATATGATGGTGAAATTCAGATGTAAAAAACTTTCAGCTTATTTTATTATAATTAGAAGAAAGTAGGCGTTTCACCATATATCTATATTAATATCTATATATATAAATATATAATCTATTAATAAATCATTTCTAAAACTAATTGTAAATAGCTAATTTAGTAATCAGCTAACTTGAAGATGATGTATAGTTTTGCTTTCTTCATAAATCTTACCTTGCCAAACAAATGGGCCCATTACGAGGGCAGACACGTCATCTTGACCTCCAGGGGGCGTCCACGCAGTCTTCCCCAGTCATGAGGCATATTAACCAAAAATTATAAATTAATAATTAATAAATTATTTAAATTAAAAAAGCCTAACACTAAAGCAAAACCAAACATAAAACAAATTTTAAAAAAGATGCTTTCCAAGGCGCTGCTGGATGCCCTACCTGTGGGAGCCAGAGCCTAAGAGACCTCCGCCATCTGCTTTACAATGCCTGGCCCAACCGCCTCGCCTCCGGTTGTTCCTCTGCTCCGCGCACCAGGCCTCCTGCAGCTCTGCAGCTCCGCGTGGACTGTGGAGAGATCAGAAACAATGTAAAGTTCTTTGTTAACTACTTTCCAAAATGACTAAATATTAACATCGACCCAAGTTCCTCACCTTTCAAGTGTTACCAGGGTGGACGCTGGTTTGCTCTTCCTGCGGGGTTTTGGGTTGTGTCAACGCCGCGCAGAAGACCTTGAGGAAAGTCTGCCAGGCCCTTCGCCAAGGCCCCGGCCGGGCCCCGGGTGTTGCGGCGGGAGAGGCTCGGGGGCTGCCCTCTTGGGGGGGGAGCCGTCCTTGGGAGGGGAGCTGTCAGGGGGGGCTCCCTCCTGGTCTCCGCCTTTGAACAAGCAGCCTTGCTCTCACTGCTAGCGGAAGCGGGATTTGCTGGTGCGGGGGGTGGGGGCGTCCCCACGGGCGGAGCCTGCGGGGCTGGGCCGGCGCGGGGTCCCGGCTGGACGCCTGCACAGGCTCCAGGGAAGAGGGGAGGCGGCGCTGGTATCCAGGCTTGAGCGTTGGCAGTGCATCAAGAGTATGTCTTTGTTTTCACCCCCAGGCAACGGGGGCCCTCACCAGGGATGGTCTGGCGAGCCCGCGCCTGGACGCCTGCACAGGCTCCAGGGGAAGAGGGGAGGCGGGACGTGTCTCCAGGCTGGACGGTGGCAGGGGCCATCGGCGTTATGTCTTTTTTCACCCCAGGCACGGGGGCCTCACCATGGATAGTCTTGGCGAGCCCTCTGCCTGGAGCGCCTGCACAGCCTCAAACGCTCAGGGGAAAGGGGAGGGAGCGATGGTCTCCAGGCGGGAAGGCTGGGCGATGGGCCTTGCCTTTACGTCTCCGCCCACCGGCAGGGGGGGCTCGCCACTGATGTCCGGAGGAGCCCCACCATGCCGGAGACTCCTCGCGGCTGGAAGGGGTGGCGGGCACCAGTGTCAGGGAGGCCTGGTAGGGCCTGACCGGACGTGCGGCCCGGCATCCTCCCCATGCCATCCCGGCCCATGAGTCATGAGGAGGAGCGGTAAGTCACCATTATTCGAGTCGAATGTATGGGGCCCGCCACGGGAGTCCCTGAGGTCATCCGCCCTAAGCCCAATGCGGCGCTGGTCTACTCCACCACCATAGGGGGTCCATGTCCTCCCCGGGCCCCGGGCGGCCTTCGCTGTCGGGAGGCAGGTCTTCGGACCCAGGTCCATCCAGGGCATCCGCATGGCCTCTCCAGGTCGGCCTCTGGTCGGGGTCG